>NC_091210.1:14558326-14668326 GCF_040958095.1 Procambarus clarkii | reverse complement strand
CTCTTTCTTTATCAGAATTCTTTAAAGATTTCTCACATAATATATAGGTTGTGTGGGGTCTATGTTCTCCTATTCCACATTCCATAACATGACATTTATTAACATTAAATTCCATTTGCCAAGTGGTGCTCCATATACTTATTTTGTCCAGGTCTTCTTGAAGGGCATGACAGTCATCTAAATTTCTTATCCTTCCTATTATCTTAGCATCATCAGCAAACATGTTCATATAATTCTGTATACCAACTGGTAGATCATTTATGTACACAATAAACATCACTGGTGCAAGAACTGAACCCTGTGGTACTCCACTTGTGACATTTCTCCATTCCGATACATTGCCTCTGATTACTGCCCTCATTTTTCTATCAGTCAGAAAATTTTTCATCCATGATAGAAGCTTACCTGTCACCCCTCCAATATTTTCCAGTTTCCAGAACAACCTCTTATGTGGAACTCTGTCGAAAGCCTTTTTTAGGTCCAGATAGATGCAGTCAACCCAGCCATCTCTTTCCTGTAATATCTCTGTGGCCCGATCATAGAAACTGAGTAAATTCGATACACAGGATCTTCCTGATCGAAAACCATACTGTCTGTCTGATATTATATCATTTCTCTCCAGGTGTTCTACCCATTTAGTTTTGATTAGCTTTTCCAATACTTTCACTATTACACTTGTCAATGATACAGGTCTATAATTGAGGGGGTCTTCCCTGCTGCCACTTTTGTAGATTGGAACTATGTTAGCCTGTTTCCACACGTCTGCTACGATTCCTGTACACAGGGATGCCTGAAAGATCAGGTGAAGTGGAATGCTGAGCTCAGATGCACATTCTCTCAGAACCCATGGTGAAACGCCATCTGGGCCAGCTGCTTTGTTCCTCCCGAGCTCCTTTAGCATATTTTCCACTTCATCTCTAGACACCTCTATCCGCTCTATGTTGTTCTCTGGAATTCTTATTGTGTCTGGTTCTCTGAATATTTCATTTTGTACAAACACACTTTGGAACTTTTCATTTAATGTTTCACACATTTCCTTTTCATTTTCCGTGAATCTGTTTCCCATTTTCAACCTCTGGATATTATCCTTTACCTGCAATTTGTGTGCTTGTTGATGCACTCCTAGCGAAAATGATTTATTTTGTGGTCGCGTTGGGAAAGTTTCCTTATTATGTTAAGCCATGTTATTTGAAAGCTATTATTATTGACACAAAGTTCTGTAAGTCTTGTTTGGCTTATTAAGGAATGATACTAGTTCAAAATTAGTTTATGTTTCAGCCGGGAAAGGTTGAATAGGTAAAGGCTTTAGTTGGATATTCTAAAGATAGTATAGTACTAGTCTGTAACGAACAATAGAGAGAGAAAAACAACAATTCCAGTGCTGCCACTGTTATATAACCTGCTTCCAAGAGGATTTGATAATGGAGAGGAAAAGATGTTTTAAGACACCCCTCCCCCCCCCCCCCCCTCTTAAATAAGGTCTGGAAGTATTAGTTACAGCTGTTTCATGTTAAAAATGATTGAATGTTGAAGATAATATCTTTATACTTCATTCTTTTGTGAGTAAAGAAACATTTATTGTAATATTGGATTTAATAAGATGGAAAAAGTAATGTTCAATGCGGCTCCTTATAGGCCAAAGATTTTTTTTTTTCCCCAGAAATGTTACACTAGAGACGATGTTTTTATGAATTTAAGACATAGGTACAACCCTTTTTAAGGAGGTTAGAGCCAAAGCTTGCAACAAGTGCAATGTTTGGTACATAGGGGCGTTTTATTTGCAGTTTTTTAACAGAAAAATTGTCGTGCTATATTGTATAGAACCAGACCTATTATTTCACATAGTATTTTTTATTAAATTTGGATAGCAACCCAAATCATTAATGTTGGCTGTTTCCTTACCATGTTGTTCTGGCCCTACCTTCATTGCTCTTTGGAAAGCATTATGATTATCAGTTGTACATATACTGTATTTTATGAATACAGTACTTTTATACAGTAGTAAACAAGTTTAGTATAAATTAGGTCCCTGTTTATATTGGTTTGAGTGGTTTGTAAAGTTGTTCTTCGCTATTAAAAGTGTTCATTGGGACATAGCCCTCATTTTCTTGACATGTGTTTGTAAATGTGAGTTAATTTATACAGTTGACATGAAACCTTTACTGCTTTGAATCACAGCATTGTGTGTATTCTCAAATCAGAGTATACTCATATTGAATATTTTCAATCAAATATAACTAGTGTTTGTATAATTTGTTTTTAAGCAAAATGCAGCGCATGAGGAAATAGTGCAGCCGGATGATGGGATCCAATCCTTAGGGTGCCAAGTCATGTGGGAATAATAGGAAATGACATTGCAGATGAAGCTGCAAAACTTGCAACTAAGAGAAGAAATGTAGACATTTACATACCACAGAGTCTATCACGGATTAAGAAAGTAATTAGAAACAGAGCAATGCAAAAGATGTACATTGACCACAACACAGCAGTTACAACATCAGGATCTGCGGGTTGGCACAAGAATTCAACCAACTACGAACCACTTGGTTTGATGAAAGGGAGCAGTAGAGCAACAAAAGTACACTTACATCGCATCAGGCTTGGATACCCATGTGCATGAGAAATAGGCTTACAGGTTCCGGAAGATGAGAGGAAATGTCAACACTGTGGAGAAATGCCCGACAGACCACTGGTACATTATCTAACACAGTGCACAGTTACAAACCCATTAAGATTTCAACTTAGATTCAACAGAGCAGAAGAAGTTGTTAAACACACATGGCAAAATCTTACTGAAGCGACCATACGAGTTGTAAATACTCATACTCCACCCAAGTAAAACAGAAACAAGCAACACTTAGTGGGCCAGCCAGAGGCTTAGGGCCCGTGCAGGAATATCCCTGCCAAAAAAAAAAAAAAAAAAAAAAAAGCTCTGAACTCCTCAGGTCTACAGCAGGTCTGAACTCCCCCACATAGGAGGGCTGACTGGACCAGTATTTTCTCATAGCTATATCACGGAATTGTGATTTCAGTGTGTAGTATGATCAATTATATCTTAAATTTTGTATATAAATAATGCTGTAAATCAAAGATTTGGAACGGTTTGATGTCGACTCCCTGTATTTATGCCGAGTGTGTGATGGAGGAAGGGTTTACGTAATTATGAGGTGGTAAGAGTGAAACACAGGTCAATGGAAGTAGAAAGAGCTGCCTTGCCTGATTTTTTTTTTGTTCTCTTCCAAGTCCCAAGTATCACTAAGATTTTTTTTTTACTTTATCTTAATCTATATCTGACCACATGGAGGTGTTACATTACATTTTGAAATGCACATTTTGTTTTAAGATTTGTACACCTAGTTTTTAAATCTGGGGATTTTCTAGCTGTGTAGGGGGCTTACTTATTTATGCTGAGAACATAGCTATGTAGGGGGCTTGTTTATGCTGGGAACATAGCTATGTAGGGGGCTTGTTTATGCTGGGAACATAGCTATGTAGGGGGCTTGTTTATGCTGGGAACATAGCTATGTAGGGGGCTTGTTTATGCTGGGAACATAGCTATGTAGGGGGCTTGTTTATGCTGGGAACATAGCTATGTAGGGGGCTTGTTTATGCTGGGAACATAGCTATGTAGGGGGATTACTTGTTTATGCTGGGAACATAGCTATGTAGGGGGCTTGTTTATGCTGGGAACATAGCTATGTAGGGGGATTACTTGTTTATGCTGGGAACATAGCTATGTAGGGGGCTTGTTTATGCTGGGAACATAGCTATGTAGGGGGCTTGTTTATGCTGGGAACATAGCTATGTAGGGGGCTTGTTTATGCTGGGAACATAGCTATGTAGGGGGCTTGTTTATGCTGGGAACATAGCTATGTAGGGGGATTACTTGTTTATGCTGGGAACATAGCTATGTAGGGGGCTTGTTTATGCTGGGAACATAGCTATGTAGGGGGATTACTTGTTTATGCTGGGAACATAGCTATGTAGGGGGCTTGTTTATGCTGGGAACATAGCTATGTAGGGGGATTACTTGTTTATGCTGGGAACATAGCTATGTAGGGGGCTTGTTTATGCTGGGAACATAGCTATGTAGGGGGATTACTTGTTTATGCTGGGAACATAGCTATGTAGGGGGCTTGTTTATGCTGGGAACATAGCTATGTAGGGGGCTTGTTTATGCTGGGAACATAGCTATGTAGGGGGATTACTTGTTTATGCTGGGAACATAGTTATGTAGGGGGCTTGTTTATGCTGGGAACATAGCTATGTAGGGGGATTACTTGTTTATGCTGGGAACATAGCTATGTAGGGGGCTTGTTTATGCTGGGAACATAGCTATGTAGGGGGATTACTTGTTTATGCTGGGAACATAGCTATGTAGGGGGCTTGTTTATGCTGGGAACATAGCTATGTAGGGGGATTACTTGTTTATGCTGGGAACATAGTTATGTAGGGGGCTTGTTTATGCTGGGAACATAGCTATGTAGGGGGCTTGTTTATGCTGGGAACATAGCTATGTAGGGGGATTACTTGTTTATGCTGGGAACATAGCTATGTAGGGGGCTTGTTTATGCTGGGAACATAGCTATGTAGGGGGATTACTTGTTTATGCTGGGAACATAGCTATGTAGGGGGCTTGTTTATGCTGGGAACATAGCTATGTAGGGGGATTACTTGTTTATGCTGGGAACATAGCTATGTAGGGGGCTTGTTTATGCTGGGAACATAGCTATGTAGGGGGATTACTTGTTTATGCTGGGAACATAGCTATGTAGGGGGCTTGTTTATGCTGGGAACATAGCTATGTAGGGGGATTACTTGTTTATGCTGGGAACATAGCTATGTAGGGGGATTACTTGTTTATGCTGGGAACATAGCTATGTAGGGGGATTACTTGTTTATGCTGGGAACATAGCTATGTAGGGGGCTTGTTTATGCTGGGAACATAGCTATGTAGCGGCTTACTTGTTTGTACTGACAAGAAAGTAAAATTTTGTATTTAGAAGGCCAGTATTATTACAGTACAGGAAAATACAAATCGATAAAATTTATCCAAGTTAAAAAAAATTGCTTCAGGCCTATATAGTTTTATAGCATGATAGATTTGGTTTGTTGAACAAGTCTTTGTTAGTTATACAAATAACACCTTTGTTTTTGGTCAGTAAACTAGAAATTTGTGGTGTTTACACTGTATCTGTAGCTTTCCATTGAACTATAACTGCCATTTTGTCATAGCATTTAACAAATATATTTTGGAGAAAGATGATGATAATGATAGTTTTAACATTATATTGTGTGGTCATATTGTTGTTGCTGTATTGGAATTAAGATGGAGATAATCTATAATGTATAGCTATTCCTTAAGTGTTAAACCATTTAGATATCATTACTCGAATTGGAGGGGGACTTGAGCATTTGTGTGAGATCGTTATTCTCAGGGAAGTCTCAAGCCACTCTCGCATTGTTTAAAGTGCTTCCCAAAGGCAGGCTAACTAATGGGTAATTGGCTATGTAAGGTAACATCACAAAAAAGTACTAAAGACGAACGACTGTGTAGCACACGAAAGGAATACGAGACAAGGATCTGGGATAGGATAAAGGGAATGGTGCCCAACCACTTAGATGATTGGGGGACTGAACACTGACCTGCTAGGTGTCGCTGTACTGTCCAGTCAAAGTGGTTGGGTCATCTTGCGTAAATTTAGTTTTTGGACTCTAGGTCGACCGGGGAGCCGGTCGGCCGAGCGAACAGCACGCTGGACTTGTGATCCTGTGGTCCTGGGTTCGATCCCAGGTGCCGGCGAGAAACAATGGGCAGAGTTTCTTTCACCCTATGCCCCTGTTACCTAGCAGTAAAATAGGTACCTGGGTGTTAGTCAGCTGTCACGGGCTGCTTCCTGGGGGTGGAGGCCTGGTCGAGGACCGGGCCGCGGGGACACTAAAAGCCCCGAAATCATCTCAAGATAACCTCAAGATCTCAAGATAGGTCCAAGTTCTCCCCAAGTAACAGTTTGTTGTTAGTAAGTTGCTCTGTGCTTAAATGTAAGTACTGTAGCTTGCAAATTGAATTTAGTACTGAATCAAATTTTAGAGGTTCATTTGTTATATTTTCCCAGCATAACAGGATAATTGAGTTTGGCCAAATATGTTGGAAGGTCATCAGGCTACATACTACAAAGATTACCTCCTTATCAGTGAAACTCCATTGACTTTGGCCCTTAGATAATTTTTTAAATCAACCTTCATTAGAAATCAATCCTGAAAGGTTTGGGTACAAATGTAATTAATAATGCAGGCATCCTCCCCCCCCCCCCCTTTCTCCTCTATCAAGCTCTCACATTCGCACATTTTCGCACGTGCTCTCTCTCTCTCTCTCTTCTTTTCACTCTCTCCGTCATTTTCAGCTTAGCTGTATCAAACATCACATAGTAGTGCACTAACATTGGCTACCTATGCTTTCGTTAATTTTCTAATCTTTGCTAATTATTAATTTTCACTTTAGGTGCACAGAAAGAGTTTAGTGTCGTGCATACGGTTAGTTCACTTGGAGGAATAACAGTCCGTAACTGTGAAGAGAGAAGTTTGCTTATTTTAATGTTTTAAAAGATAGGTCCTGGTTAAGTGTATTTATCTAATGTAAATGACAGGTTATTTTCCGACTGTCAAGACGGTGCATTAACAATTGGGAATTGTTGCAGGCGATGAGTCACAATAACGTGGCTGAAGTATGTTGACCAGACCACACACTAGAAGTTGAAGGGACGACGACGTTTCGGTCCGTCCTGGACCATTCTCAAGTCGATTCAAGCCAATCGACTTGAGAATGGTCCAGGACGGACCGAAACGTCGTCGTCCCTTCAACTTCTAGTGTGTGGTCTGGTCAACAATTGGGAATTGTTGTTCTTGCCTGGGTATGTCAGAATGCTTGTTATTATTACTGTAATAAATTTAATCTTTGTATGTGGCTGGACTTGTCACTCACTAATGTCCACTTTGATTGCAGCTTAGAGACTGGCATACTGAGCACAAACATGTGGTCTGACCATGTGTTCCTGGGTTCATTTAGAGTGCTCCACACTGTAAAATGGTGCATTTCTCAAGTTTTTTTTTTTAACAGGTATTCATAGGATTTTTTAAATATTTAACTTGTATTTTGTAGATGTTGAAGGTTTTGCTTTGGCTAAAAATTGTATAGATATTTTATAAAAGTTGCTATGCTAATTATTCCCCTCATCCCCCCCTGATGTCCCCTTATCCTGCCTCTTTTGTGGAGGTGGCAATGGAGTGCGTGATAATCACTCTCTATTGTATATACATTTTGAGATCTCATGAAACCGTACTCATTGTTCAAGTTATAATAGAGCACTACTGATAGCTAAGAGTGGTGTTACAGGTTCTTAGATGTTGACGCATAAGGAAAATATTTTGTAAATTTCATACAGCTAGAGGTTCCTACTCTGTGTAGAACATGTTTATTTGTGATATAGTCAGTCAGTTTAAGCCTTTATTAGCATGTAATTAGGATATAATTGTCAATACTTTGTAGGCAGATGTCTAGTTTTAATGAAGGCTTTAAATTACTAACAATGTCACACTTAATTGAAAATCCTCATTAAAGATGTTTATATTAAATCTGCCTTTATCTGTCCTATTGTATGGTCTTTCTTAAAGCAATCTCACTCTTGCTTCTGTGTATAAGGCATCTTCTTCATAGCGTCACTAGTATTATGCCTCTTAGAGTTTTCTCAGAGTAGATGCACGGTGTGTACGCATGCTTAACTTGTCGGGAATGCATGCATCTTTACTAAGAGCACTCGCAACATTGCATGTTTGGCAGTTTACTGTACCTAATTGTAATACTGTGTAAATATGTTTCACATTTTTGGCTGAATGACATTCTTCATGTGGAATGTGTAATATCTCTTGTGAACAGTACTCACCATGGTTAAGAAGTGTGTATAATGAAATAAAATTGTATAACATGAAGTGGTGTAAAATTAATTAGACAAGAATAATTTGACTTCATTATACACATTGCTGGGTACAACACTGTGGTTTAATTTTTATATTTTGAAGTGAGCTTTTTTAAGTAACACCGGAGCTTTGACTTTTGCAGGCGAGTCTACCTACTTGTGAGCACGTGAAGCTTTGGCCGAGTGTTTTGGCTTGGCATTGTGTACCTGACCCTCGAGACGTGATGCATGTAGGATATCCCGCACTCCTCTAGTGCTCATCACCCCCACCCTACGTATGCCACCTCTATCCACCTCCAAGCCATCCATGGCAGTTACTTGGCCTAGCCTGGGCTGTTTGCCCTGGTAAATGCTGGATTGGCATTGCAATGGGCTCCCTGACCCTCCCTAGGTAATGTGCAACATTGGGATGCGTATGTGACTGCCAGATCTCCACTTACAAGCATAACACTATTTTATTGAAGCTTACAGTTTCTTTGTTAGCAATGATAGTTCGTTATAAGTTAACAATAAAGTACTTTAATGGGTTTTATACTGTACGATTAGCACTTGTCGTCAGTTTGGACAAGATGCTAATGAAATGTTTGCAATTAAATTAATATATATATATATATATATATAATTTGTTGATTTTGGTATATTTTATGTGCATAATACTACAAGTGCACCCAAAATAGGGGATTTGCGTATTACCACAAAATTTTAAATAGCAAGTATCTGACAATTGTGCTTGTTCCTTTGCATTTAGTGAACTCTTTTTTACTGTAAAAGTTATACCTGATTTAGTTGGTGGGTTGAAGCCTTGAAATAGTCCAACGAGAAAAACTTGCCCATGTGTCTCATATATGATTCAGATGTTATATATATTATATGTATATATATGATGCACAAGCCATATATGTAACACATCCCGAGTTTCTAAGTAGCACCAAAACGTATACCGTTTGGTTGTGTTTGTGCTTGCAATTTATTTATATCCTATCACAGTAATAAAGTAATTGACCTTGACTATTCGTGTGGACAGGACAGAAAGTGTTCTACCCATTTTTCCATTAGTTTCATTCTTTGGCCCCATTTATATAGCAGTGCCACTGGGTAGTTTGCTCTTTATCTTTCTTTCTCAATATTTCTCTTTTTAACTAACATATTTTCATTTTAACTTTCCGCTGTCTTTCTTGGGTAGTCCTCATTCTTTGCACATGTTCCTGTTTTCTTTTTTTAACCATTTTCTTTTTTAATCACTGGAGAAGATTCTGCATGTGGCCAGCCCCCTTGAGGAAGCAAAGTTCTCAGAGGAAAAAGGCATCAGAAATGTAAAAAGATGATTTATATACTTAGCTAATTAGGGATGCCATGGGTTATGGTTTTCACTTTTATTTGGGGAGTTTGGAGCGGTCTTGACAGCTGAGTGGACAGCGTTTGAGATTCATAGTTCAGAGGTTCTGGGTTCAATCCCCGGTGGAGGTGGAAACAAATGGGCAGAGTTTCTTTCACCCCTGATGCTCCTGTTCATCTAGCAGTAAATAGGTACCTGGGAGTTAGACAGCTGCTACGGGCTGTTTCCTGGGGGATGTGTAACAAAAAAGGAGGCCTGGTCGAGGACCGGGCCGCGGGGACGCCAAGCCCCGAAATCATCTCAAGATAACTTGAAGATAGATCATGGAAAATGTGAAGAATAACCTTGCAAAATTTGAACACTTGTGTATAGTAGTGCAAGAAGTTCGTTATTGTTATTGAGCAATGTAATAATCGTGTTGGCAGATCTTATCAAAAATTTATCACAGGAGACCTTTAGCGTTATCTCAAAAACAAATAAGCATAGCTGGATCAAACTGTAACGTCTGCATCGTGATGTCATGGGATGTTCCCAGTAGTCTGGTCTACGTACGATCAGTTTCACTAAAATGCACGAGCCATTTTTTTATATATATATATATATATATATATATATATATATATATATATATATATATATATAAGGCCTCTTCAAAATCTCCAGAATCCACTTTATAAAACTACTGTACTTAAAAAATGTATAGTCTTCTGTCTGGCCATACCTAATACCCCATCCCTCTTTCCTCTAGACTATTGTGTAATTTACAGACGATGAGTCACAATAACGTGGCTTGAGATGTGAGGACTAAACCCCACACCAGAAAATGAGGAGACAGCGTTTCGGTCCGTCTTGAACCATTATCAAGTCGATTGTGGTCCAGGAGCCAGATTTACAAAGCAGTTTCGCAAGTACTTACGAACGTGTACATCCTTCCTCACTCTTTGACGGCTTTGGTTACATTTATTAAACAGTTTACAAGCATGAAAACTCGCCAATCAACTGTTGTTATTGTTATAAACAGCCTCCTGGTGCTTCGGAGCTCATTAACTGTTTAATAAATGTAAATAAAGCTGCCAAAGATTAAGAAAAGATGGACAGGTTTGTAAGTACTTGCGTAACTGCTTCGTGAATCTGGCCCCAGGATGGACCAAAACGTCATCCTCTCCTCATTTTCTGATGACGGGTTTAGTTTTCATTGTGTAATTTGATACTCCAGTGCGTACTGTTACATACTTCTACAACCACTATTACGGATCACTGCCATCCTCATATAATACCACCTTTCCTCTTCCTCACATCCTATACTCATCTTCTTCCCAGAAAGGGATTCTTTATTCTTGTTTCTATCCAGTCATTCGTGTATTGGCCATACTGGCTTAACCCACAGTCACTTGATGGAGCGCCGCCTTGCTCCTTATTGTCCTAATTGCATTGTCCCTCTTACAGTCGTGCATGTCCTTCTTGAATGTCCTGACTTCCAGGACGAGCGTGTATCTTGCTTTCCGACCGCCCCTCGTGGTCGCCTGTCCCTCGATAGATTTCTTGGTGACTCGGATACTTTTGATATCGTTCGCCTTATGCGTTTTTGTTCTCGTATTGGCATCCTTGGTGATATTTAGCGCCCTCTGATTATTTTGCGTCTTTGATGGTGCTACGTAGCCTTCCCGGTTTGGTGCCTTCTTTTGATAATTACTTACTTACTTGCTTGCTCCTTATTGTCCTAATTGCATTGTCCCTCTTACAGTCGTGCATGACCTTCTTGAATGTCCTGACTTCCAGGACGAGCGTGTATCTTGCTTTCCGACCGCCCCTCGCGGTCACCTGTCCCTCAATAGAATTCTTGGTGACTCGGATACTTTTGATATCGTTCGCCTTATGCGTTTTTGTTCTCATATTGGCATCCTTAGTGATATTTAGCGCCCTCTGATTATTCCGCACATTTGATGGTGCTACATAGCCTTCCCGGTTTGGTGCCTTCATTTGATAATTACTTACTTATCCAGTCATTCATTCCTCAAACTGTGACAGTTGCAAGGTCATTGGGCTGGCATTACAGGTGACAAGTTGTGCACTCGTAAAAGTGATCTTTTTCCTTTGCTTTCCTCCTACCACCATAATACTGTAGATGGTGAGAAATGGCTCTGGCCAAGTTGTGTATTGGTCACACATGCATTTAGAAAGGCAGGGTCCAAGAGCTAAATACTGTAGCTCAATTCTGCAGACACAAATAGTAAATACATATTTTTAGCTCTCATAGACACTTAATGGAACGTATCCAAACTGCATTGTCCCAATTATTGTCATGCACATCCTTGTAGAATGTCTCAATTTTCTGGATAATTGTTTATGTCGCTTTCCTAGTGTCCTTCTGAGTCACCTATCCCTCGATAGAATCCTTGGCACATGTGATACCCTTGATGGCGTTTGCCTTACGTTATTTTGTTCTCTTATTTACATCCTGAGTGATGTTTAGCCTCTTGAATGTCTTTTTGCAATACACATGGTGCTATGTAGTCTCTCTGCCTTGGTGCTTTCTTTTGATAAATACTGTACTTATCTTCAGTCCTTCTTAATGGTCCTCCTCCTCTTCAATAGGCTGTGTAGATTGCCTTGAGAGTTTTTGTTTTTATGAAAAAATTACGGTACGTTATATTTGTCGGTTTGCATTATGATGGCTGGATTACCCTGTTGTGCTGCTGCTGTTAGTACTGTACTGGATTTATATCCTAGTTCAGGCTCTTTTCTCTTTCTAAAATGACCTTACATTTGTGATGATAATTGTTTCTGGTGTCTCTACAGCCTTTCTCATCTTCAATCACTTAAACTGTGCTTATTTGGGTTAAACACTAAGGGCCATTTGTGCTTCATCTGGAGTTTGTCAAATCTTGTAGCACTGCTCCCCCATTCTACTCCTCTCCCCCATCATTCTACTCTTCCCCATCATTCTATTCTCCCCCCCACCCTTTTCTACTTTCACCCTCCATTCTACTCCTCTTCTTTCATGATGGTGCAGCTTGCCTCCCCCATTCCACATTCCCAACCATCGGTCTATATTCATTACGCACAAGGCTGTTCTCCTTCCATTCCGACCGCATTCACCACTCCAGTCGTCACAACACACTATTCGTTATACCTCTGGTACACACAACCTTGTTGGTATATGAGATATGCTGATCCAGGAATACCTTTTTTTTTTAATCACCTTCCTGTGATCAAATTATATTTCACTTTAATAATTGATTATAGCATAGCATTATTGGTAATTTTTTTAAATATGCTGAAAAAAATTGTTTGATTTGGTATCAGATTGTTCATTAGAATGCAGTGTGTAGAAATAAGTGTGCTTATAGGTTAGTAGAAAAGGTGTTAATACTAAAGACAAAGGCTGTAACCCATATATTTGCCTTTTCAAAAGGAATGAAGTTAGTCTGTCTTTGCCTTATGGTTTAAAATGATCTTGATCTCTGTCAATAGACAATCGGGGAATCTTGGGCTACGAACTTTGAATACAACTTAAAGTTGTGCTTTTGCATAAATTTTAATTAGTTTCATTGTACATTACTGAGCTGTCGGCAAGGGCCTGAAGCTATAAATGTGATGCAATATTTGGTTGCAGACACTTGCATAATGATGAAACCTGTTCTCTCGGCTTACCACTGTAAACAAAAAAACAAAAAATGCGTTTTGCCTATCTTCAAGCATAAGAGCCTAAGCAACTCGCCCATCCCATCGAGGCCAATGCATGGAAAAAAGTCCGTTCTGTATTGCAGTGCTTTAATTGTTATTAATGCTAGTACGTCTTATTTTTAACAAATTGATCAATTTCGGAATAAAATGGGACACATTAGAAGAGAGTACAGGTTGAATTATGAAGCGTTGAATTAATCATTTTATCATTATTTTTTGAATGCATCTTTATTTTCTGAACTGTCTTAATAATAGCACTGTACAAAAATATATCGACTATTAGATTCCAAAGGCATTAATGCCGAGAATCTATTTAGTGCATTTTGCTTTTGAGTCAATTTTAAGGTTGGGATCATTTGCATGTAAGTGAAGAGAATCGGTTAAAGGGGCAGAGAACAGCTAATCTGATTGTTGAAGTTGGTTACATACAAATATTTTAATGTAGTCATTATTTTTTTACGTTTACTTTAGTTTTCACTAGAAAAGTACAAAGTATTGTTAGATGTTGTAGTATCATGCATTTGGAAAATTATTAGTTTTTGTATATACATGACATAAAGAGGACCTAGGATGTACCCCTATATGGCTGGTTTTATCACATGTTGAAGTATTTTGTATAGAACTGAAATATTATTTTATATTATTCTAAAATTGGTTTTGTTTACGGCTACCATGAGTGTATTCTCATGCCACATTTCACCAAAGATAATTAGCTGGCCCCACCACAGTACTGTGGGCAGTGAGCTGCATTATTAACTCCAAGAGTAGAGTTCTCATGCATGTACCAGCCAGCATGGCAAGAGCATAGTAGTCCCCGCCAAACACACAACGTAACTACCATGTTGCTACAATGCAACTACAACGTTGTTACAATGTAACTACCACGTTGATTCAACGTAACTTCCACGTTGTTGCGATGTTCGAACAAAGTTTAACACCTTTGTAACAACTTTATTACAAGTTGTAACGAGGGAATCATAGGGACCATTACGTTGTGTGTTTGCAGGGATATACTAGTTGTGCACACGATGGGTTCATTATTTCATGTAATCCTTCACTAGATGGGCTCTTCCTGCAGGGACAGGGGGAGGGGGCCACAAGTCGGAGAGAAATGACGCATTTTGCGTGCTATCTTGACTAAAACTTAAGTGTGCATGACAACTTCACCCACCGTTGGCCAGAGTTTAATGGATAAAAGGCAAAATACTGTGTGTGTGTGTGTGCGCGCGCGAGTGTGTGTGTGTGTGTCCTCACATTAGGTTAAATATCATTTGACCCAATTTTTAGTGGTATAGCAGAGGTTGCTGTAAATGTTGATTTGATAATGAAATTAATTAATTTGAACAGTATTTAAACCCAATTTTATTTTGTTTAAGCTCTGGCAGTATTAAAGCCATTTGAAACTACAAAGATAAAATATTTTAAATAGTCAAAATGTATTTGTTTGTAATATAAGTACTTATTTTTTATTAGATAACTAGTAAAAATATATTTTTTTTGTTCATATTTTGTCTTGTGCCTATAACTTGAAATGTTTAGTTATATGTAAATCATATTTTTTTTAATTTAAATTTTTTTATAATCAGCAGCTGGACATGTATATACAGTAATTTGCAGCATGACAATTGAGTATAATACAAATATTTAATTATATATATTTTTTCAACAAAATACTAATTATATTGAAAATCATTAAAGTTTGGTAACTATGTAAAAGTGAGCACTTCCATGATAAAAGATAACAAGTTGTCGCATTTCAACATTTCAGTTTTATTTCTATACCTCCTTATTTGTTTGTGTGGTTACAATGTAACTGTATAGCAATTTGCATGTGTATATATTCACAAGAAAATGAGTGTTGAAGTGAGGTTGTTACTGATACAATTACTGCATGACTGATTTTAATGGTGTTTGATGTGCAACTCTTAGCCCGCGCACTCAGTTTATTGCTGCATCAAAAATACAGTCTTTACCTAATCAGAAATGTCAGAGAGTCAAAGTGTCCCTCCTCACATCATTGGCCTCAAAGAGGCCAATGTGAAGAAATCTTTTAACGTAGTATTATCATGTTTTAAATTGTACTAATAGTTTGCATTTTTAACTGGACTTTACATTTTTAACATTTGGACATTTTTAACATTTGGACATTTTTAACATTTGGACATTTTTAACATCTGGACTTTAAATGTAACTTGCTATTAAGCGAGAGGACAGGCTGGGAAACATTCCTTTAGTTCCAAGTATTGCCGTGTGTGATATGACAACACTATCAGCACTTGTGTGGATCCCTTCTATCGTGAAAGTTATCAAAGACACAGTACTTTTAGGACCTCATTAACTCAGATTTAATTAATCGGTTAATAATAATTATCCCGTTATCTGGAAAACGTTTGTTACGCATATTTCTATTTCATTCTCTTGAGTTGCAGATCATTTGCCCAAGATGCCTTTTTCTTTCCATCCCCTTGTAGGCATTGAATTATTACTTCCACTCACTTATGTTGTGTTGTCATAACACACTACTTATTTTCTCTTGATTCAGTATTTAACAGATAATTATCAGAAGAAAGCATCATGCCTGGAAGACTGTAGAGATATATAGATCTGATAGAGAATATTCTAAAGTTTCTTGATATCACTCAGGATGTCATTATGAGAGCCAAAAAAACAAAAAATGATTTGAAATCAGATTCACTTAGGTTTTTATCAAGGAACATGATGACCAGACCACAACTCTGAAGATGGAAAAGTGACATTTCGGTCCGTTCTGGACCATTAAGTCGTCGTTTCTCCATTTTTCTGAGGTGTGGTTTGGTCATTATATCTTCAGCCACGTTATTGTGATAAATCATCTGCACAAGGGACATGTGACTTGAACACTGGGAGAGAAAACTTTCTGCTCTAGATGAAGACGATGTCACAATGTGTGTGAAGATATGGTGACCAAACCACACATCAGAAAATGGAGAAACGGTCTGAGAATTCGGTTCGTCCTGGACTATTATTCAGTCATGTAATGTGTTCTATGCTCCAGAAACTCAGGATATTTTACTTAGAGGTGCAAGACTATTAGGTTGACTACAGTTCTGACAGTAATTAATTGGTGGCTCTGGCCATTGAGAAATAATTAGCTCTAGGGTGGACTAGGATTAGTCACCTGCAGAATAATGCTTTGGCTGGACGATAGAGCGACAGTCTCCCTTCATGTAGATCAGCGTTCAATCCTCGACCGTCCAAGTGGTTGGGCATCATTTCTTCCCCCGTCCCATCCCAAATCCTTATCCTGAATTAGCAGTGGTCGCGGGCAGAATAGTGCTGGTCAAATGCCAGCCAATGTCAGGTCAAGCTCCACTAGTGTGTATCCTCAGCACTGGTGTCAGGTTGTAAGGTAAGTTAATTACGTATCAGGAAAAATCCCTAAGCCAGTATGACCATACATGCTGTAGAGCACATTGAAGGGATACGAGTATAATAGGATGGAGTGAGTAAATTGTGCCCAACTACTTGGACCATTGAGGTTATCTTGAGATGATTTCGGGGCCTAGTATCCCCGCGGCCCGGTCCTCGACCAGGCCGCGGGGTGGGTCCATAGAATTACCCAAATCGGCCCAAATCGGCCCAAAACTACACAAATCGTCCTAGCATTACGTAAGTAATGAAGAAATATGGTATATTTACTTACTATAATGTTGGTGCTACACGTAGAACATGATCAAACCTATTTTTACTCTGAAATAATCTAATTTCATAACGAAATGAGACGTAAATATGAGAGAGGTGACGCCATAGAAAGTCGACGGTCCAAGCGACAATTTTGTGGAGCGACTTATCCAAGATATATGGTCGCCTGGAGAGTTTGCTGCCATATCAGCCTTCTGTACACAGTGATCCAGTCGTCGTATTTCATGGCTCAAATTGTCGCAAATTTAATTGGTAATATTAACAAGTAGAATGTGTATTTATAATAATATTTTTCATAAACAGTTACAAAATATTTAATATTTATTAAAAAAAAGTGTCTGGAAGTTAAATCAATTCCACATGACAATAAATTTGTTATATAGATACTAGCGTTATTCGTTGGTATGCGTTCGCTATTTAAACTACTCATGTCCTTTTCGTTCATAGAACACCGAACCCTACACGCTCTCTGATATATTGCTTAATTAACAAATATTCACAAATAAAGATTATATTTGTATATGTTATCAGAAAGGCAGATATAAAATAGTTTGTGTTAATGCATCACAGAGATTATACCTTATTAGAGAGGAAAAATATTCATATTTTAAACAAGGCTTCTTGGCCGACGCTCTCCCTTTCGATGGGAACTACGACCTTTTGAAGATCAATGTTAATTGAATCTATATATTGTAAAAAACGAAGTTTTTTATGTCATCAGAAAGACATATAAGCTGCATGTTAATACTTTGGTATAAATATAACTGAAGTGAAAGTGAAGATATATGCCTTTTTATAGTTACTTGATGGCTCGCTCAGGGAGTGTGAAGGCCTGCACACAAGCCAATCAATTTTATAATTAATGTACATATATGCAAAGTAACGTCAAAGGTTTTTATTTCAGAATAAAGACAGATGTAGACGATAATGTAAATACATTACAAGGAAAACATATCTTAAATGAAAGCAAAGATATGGTCAAATAAATAGGCAAAACCACACCATCGCCAGTGTCCGGACACATGAATAGTCGCATTAGGTAGGTGAAAGGAAATGTACCCAACCATTTCCATTTACGCAACCAAGAACAACCAATCTCTTCTTCGACAAGCCAGATAACCTTCCTGTCCTCGTCGAGACCGCTAGAGAGAGATACCTGAATTTACCCGAGGGCCACCCTCGAGTAAATTCAGGGGAACTATGGAACCACCTTCCCGACGAAGCCGTAAATGATAAAACATTGCTCGATAAAATCACCAGGGCAAATAGGGGACATTTGACAAGCCGCCGGCTTCCTATCCTCACTGAGAGATAGTGACCCTCTGGTAAATTCAGGTAGTAGTAGTAGCTAGACATCCTTCAGTCTCGGGAGACTATGGAGTTGCGTCCTAGTTGTCAATCCTGGTGCAGCGTCTGGTGTGACTGATGAGGCCAATCCGAGAGTGGCAGTCCTTCCCACACTGATCACAAGCGAAGTCCGATTCTGGTCTGTCTTCCTGGCTACCGGCCTTCCTTCTCTGTCTCTTTGCCTCCGATTCCTTGGCAAGTGACTCCTCGAACTTGGAGAGACCTCTTTGAACAGACTACCCCCCCAGGCTGAACGGTCTGCAGCCAGTGTCTCCCACATAGCCATATGAGGGAATACAGAGAACATATACGGCACGCATAGACGAGATAAAGCACCTAAATTATTGGGATCGTCTCAAAGCTCTCCAAATATACTCACTAGAAAGGAGACGAGAGAGATATCAAATAATATACACGTGGAAAATACTGGAGGGACAAATCTGCACAGTAAAATAACAACGTACTGGAGTGAACGACATGGAAGAAAATGCAGAATAGAATAAGTGAAGAGCAGAGGTGCCATAGGCACAATCAGAGAACACTGTATGAACATCAGAGGTCCACGGTTGTTCAACGTCTTACCAGCGAGCATCAGAAATATTACAGGAACAACCGTGGACATCTTCAAAAGGAAACTAGATTGTTTCCTTCAAGGAGTGCCGGACCAACCGGGCTGTGGCGGGTATGTGGGCCTGCGGGCCGCTTCGAGCAACAGCCTGGTGGACCAAACTCTCACAAGTCAAGCCTAGCCTCGGGCAGGACTTGGGGAGTAGAGGAAATCCCAGAACCCCATCAACCAGGTATCATAGCAAGATCGACGTCCATGGCTTTCAGGTCCCTCTTGCATACGTCTTTGTACCGCAGCTGGGGCTTGCCTGTTGGACGCTTTCCCTGCCTCAGCTCTCCGTACAGGAGATCCTTGGGGATCCTGCCGTCGCCCATTCGCACAACGTGCCCGAGCCAGCGCATTCGTCTCTGTTTCAGCATTGTGTACATGCTGTTGATTCTTGCTCTCCCCAAGACGTTGTTGTTTGTCACCTTGTCCTGCCAGGTGATGTCCAAGATGTGTCGAAGGCAGCGCATGTGGTAGGCATTCAGCTGTCTTTCCTGACGGGCGCGGAGTGTCCAAGACTCACTGCCATAAAGGAGAGTGCTCAGGACACAGGCTCTGTAAACCTGAATCTTAGTATACTCAGCCTATTGTAAATTCAGGTAAATCTTAGCTAATTAAATAATCCTGAAAAGTTTGCATATTGAAGGCAGGGCTGTGTTAGCAGCATTATACTCTCTAAGCAGAGCAATGCACTGTTGCCCTCCAACCCAGATGATGGGCGCTGGGGCCCATGTCTGTGGACCTATACTTACAACCACGTTCTCGTCTGTGGACCCTCCCTACTTTGGTACGGCTCTCAGTGTGCTTGATAGAGTTAGGAGGGTGTTTGTCTGGTTATGTGAGGTATTTGTTGACCAAACCACACACTAGAAAGTGAAGGGACGACGACGTTTCGGTCCGTCCTGGACCATTCTCGAGTCAATTGTACATTCTCACAATCGACTTGAGAATGGTTTAGTCGTCTCTCCCACATCCCAAGACGCATTTATTATCGACTTTCATGTACTGTGTATTAAAAAGTTTTTATCGTGTATAATTACTTTTATATTCTATAATTAATTAGGCGTATAGTAGGTTCGGTATTTAGGTTCTGTTGGCAATTATTTTCACTTGAAGTATGTGGAGGGAGAAGAAAATTCTAGAAATTTGAGTTTCTTTTTTTGTGTATAGTTCAATTGTTTGATATGGCTCCATAGTGTGTTTCTAGGACAAGTGGAGGGTTTTAGGTAGCTCTAAGCTGATTTTTGTTTGGTCGAGCTAGGAATGGAGTTTGGTTGTGCTCTGAGACTGTTTAGCTTAATGGTGGGGGTTGGATGAGATGTATACGTGCTAGGCTTATGGTTACACAACTGGTCGGGGTCCGGTTACACAACTGGTGGGGCTCAGGTTACACAACTGGTCGGGCTCCGGTTAATAACTGGTCGGGCTCCGGTTAAATAACTGGTCGGGCTCCGGTTAAGTAACTGGTCGGGCTCCGGGGGTGTCACCTGAGTTTTGGGTTGTGCATGGTCGGGCTTCCGTTCGTGCATGGTTGTGATCCAGAGGCTGTATGTTTGGTTCGTTCATGTTAGGCTTGCAGTTAGACAACTGGTTGGGCTCCGGTTACCTAACTTGTCGGGTTCCGATTGCATTACTCCGGGGGTGTGACTTGTTGGGCTTTGAGTTGTGCACGGTTGTGCTCCGGTTCGTACATGGTTGTGCTCCTGTTCGTACATGGTTGTGCTCCAGTGGTTGTTTGTGTACTAGTGCTCCAGGTTTGTTTGCTAGGGCTTTGTTTCTTTGCAAGGGCTTTATGTTTGTTTGCTAGAAATTTGGATTTAACCGATTATGTGCCTCTGTAATCCTTTACACCACCGCCCACGGGATGGGTATGGGGTGCATAATAAAGAAAGAAATTGAATTGAATTGTGATGGTCGAGTGGATAAGGTGTCCTGTATACACCAGTTGCATTGTGCTCCTGGCAGTATGGTTTCGAGTCACTTCTGGGGTGTGAGTTTTCAGTTTATATATATATATATATATATATATATATATATATATATATATGTCGTACCTAGTAGCCAGAACGCACTTTTTGGCCTACTATGCAAGGCCCGATTTGCCTAATAAGCCAGGTTTTCCTGAATTAATATATTTTCTCTAATTTTTTTCTTATGAAATGATAAAGCTACCAATTTCATTATGTATGAGGTCAATTTTTGTTATTGGAGTTAAAATTAACGTAGATATATGACCGAACCTAACCAACCCTACCTAACCTAACCTAACCTATCTTTATAGGTTAGGTTTGGTTAGGTAGCAGAAAAAGTTAGGTTAGGTTAGGTTAGGTAGGTTAGGTAGTCGAAAAACAATTAATTCATGAAAACTTGGCTTATTAGGCAAATCGGGCCTTGCATATTAGGCTGAGAAGTGCGTTCTGGCTATTAGGTACGACATATATATATATATATATATATATATATATATATATATATATATATATATAAACTTTGTTCTCAGTTGATCAAATATAATATTTTTGCTTTTCGTGGGTCCCTATTGACGTCACACCTCTCTTCTAGCCATTATTGAATATATTACTCAATGTATCCACAATTTAAGTCATAGACAGGACACAGCTTGCTCTATAACCTCCCTCTTCTCTGTCTCAACACTTACTGCAAAAGGTTGATACTCCTCCATAAAGATATTTTCAAATTGCAGTATTATATTAAATTCTTAATATTTAACAGAATATTTATTGCAACGTATATAGCGACTGCCTATTTTATGTGGTAATGAATTAAAATAGTTTAGTCCCCCGCAGTATATTTATATTAGGCGTTATTTTAGAGACTGGTGAGGAAAAGTGCCTGATGCCAGAGGAGTTCCAACAATACGCGCCCATATATATCTGCCAATTCTTCACTGATATGAAGATGAATTATAAGATGATATGAATTCTTCACAATTCTTGACACTCCTTCTGAAGATGTATTAATATACGAAAGTACTTAATGATATTCGTTTCAATTTTCCTCCGTGGTCTGACACTGTCACATTTTTAATCACGTGTTTATTTTCGTGATATACACACATATCTGCCAATATTTACCTCAAATCAAATGTTTATTCAGGTAAAGTACATATATACAAGGTGAGATACAAAACATTGATGGATTTATAGACATGTAAATGTCACGACCTAAATATATATATACTAAATAAATATATAACTATAAATATATGTTGACATGACCTAAATATATATATACATGTCTATTTAAAGACTTAAAGTAGGTATATCAGATCCTGGAGCAATATTAGTATATAAATAACCCGTCAAACACTATAAAATATATAAAAAACGCCGTGAGCTTATAAAATATTAGAATTAATAATAATAATAATATATTAATATTACATTTCCGAACCGTTCTACGTATTAATGACTATATAATATACATTATATATCCACCAATATTCCCTGTATCATAAATCTAGCGTATATATATATTGTATAAATACAATTATCAAAATAAATTTTAGGCAATCGCAGAAATACAGTTTAAAAACGATATATAGAACACCAAGAGTAACTTCAAATCACATTTGCCATGCAATGTATATTTTCTGGAGTAGAAATTGAATGAAATAATGAGGACTAGAAGGGTGTAGTGGAAATAGAAGGATGTGGACAGGATGGGAGAGACGTGTCCGGGCGGCCCAAGAGGACTAAGACGGCGCTGCAGACGACGGAGGAGCCTTTTGACACGTCTTAATGACGGAGAACACCCAGCCCACTCCTTCCCAGGTGCGGGGGGCGGAGAGGCTCCCGGTGGGGGTGAGGGAGGGTTGAGAGCCTCGTCATGGTGGGGGTGAGGGAGGGTTGAGAGCCTCGTCATGGTGGTGGTAAGGGAGGGTTGAGAGCCTCGTCATGGTGGGGGTGAGGGAGGGTTGAGAGCCTCGTCATGGTGGGGGTGAGGGAGGGTTGAGAGCCTCGTCATGGTGGGGGTGAGGGAGGGTTGAGAGCCTCGTCATGGTGGGGGTGAGGGAGGGTTGAGAGCCTCGTCATGGTGGTGGTGAGGGAGGGTTGAGAGCCTCGTCATGGTGGGGGTGAGGGAGGGTTGAGAGCCTCGTCATGGTGGTGGTGGGGGAGGGTTGAGAGCCTCGTCATGGTGGGGGTGGGGGAGGGTTGAGAGCCTCGTCATGGTGGGGGTGGGGGAGGGTTGAGAGCCTCGTCATGGTGGGGGTGAGGGAGGGTTGAGAGCCTCGTCATGGTGGGGGTGAGGGAGGGTTGAGAGCCTCGTCATGGTGGGGGTGAGGGAGGGTTGAGAGCCTCGTCATGGTGGGGGTGGGGGAGGGTTGAGAGCCTCGTCATGGTGGGGGTGAGGGAGGGTTGAGAGCCTCGTCATGGTGGGGGTGAGGGAGGGTTGAGAGCCTCGTCATGGTGGGGGTGAGGGAGGGTTGAGAGCCTCGTCATGGTGGGGGTGAGGGAGGGTTGAGAGCCTCGTCATGGTGGGGGTGGGGGAGGGTTGAGAGCCTCGTCATGGTGGGGGTGAGGGAGGGTTGAGAGCCTCGTCATGGTGGGGGTGGGGGAGGGTTGAGAGCCTCGTCATGGTGGGGGTGGGGGAGGGTTGAGAGCCTCGTCATGGTGGGGGTGGGGGAGGGTTGAGAGCCTCGTCATGGGGGTGAGGGAGGGTTGAGAGCCTCGTCATGGGGGTGAGGGAGGGTTGAGAGCCTCGTCATGGTGGGGGTGAGGGAGGGTTGAGAGCCTCGTCATGGTGGGGGTGAGGGAGGGTTGAGAGCCTGGTCATGGTGGGGGTGAGGGAGGGTTGAGAGCCTCGTCATGGTGGTGGTGAGGGAGGGTTGAGAGCCTCGTCATGGTGGGGGGTGAGGGAGGGTTGAGAGCCTCGTCATGGTGGGGGTGAGGGAGGGTTGAGAGCCTCGTCATGGTGGGGGTGGGTTGAGAGCCTCGTCATGGTGGGGGTGAGGGAGGGTTGAGAGCCTCGTCATGGTGTGGGTGGGGGATGGTTGAGAGCCTCGTCATGGTGGTGGTGAGGGAGGGTTGAGAGCCTCGTCATGGTGGGGGTGAGGGAGGGTTGAGAGCCTCGTCATGGTGGGGGTGAGGGAGGGTTGAGAGCCTCGTCATGGTGGGGGTGAGGGAGGGTTGAGAGCCTCGTCATGGTGGGGGTGGGGGAGGGTTGAGAGCCTCGTCATGGTGGGGGTGGGGGAGGGTTGAGAGCCTCGTCATGGTGGGGGTGGGGGAGGGTTGAGAGCCTCGTCATGGTGGGGGTGAGGGAGGGTTGAGAGCCTCGTCATGGTGGGGGTGGGGGAGGGTTGAGAGCCTCGTCATGGTGGGGGTGAGGGAGGGTTGAGAGCCTCGTCATGGTGGGGGTGAGGGAGGGTTGAGAGCCTCGTCATGGTGGGGGTGAGGGAGGGTTGAGAGCCTCATTTTAACACTATAAATGTATTATAATAATATTTACAAACAAGTCAGTCAGTCAGACTGGATAGTTTAGGGCGCCAGGATGGTTCGCTTTAGTAATTAAGGGACCTCATTTTTTAGAAGTAATGCCCACAGGTTGACCTAGGGTCGGGTCGGGTCAGGTCAGGTCAAGTGACCTTGCCTTCTGTTAAGCCGATAATTGCAAGACGGCTGGCCGTGGAAGGTGTTCTTCAGACATACCACTGCCTAGGGTTTTAGGTCTGAGGCTATCTTGGGAAGCATGGCTTAGCTCCCAGGTTCCCCATAAATACCCGTGGAATTGCATGTTTGGGGAGAGACAGAATTGAGAATTGAGCAGAGCATCGGTGGAGACAGCTGGCCGTGAGTCCCACAACCCGGCCGGGTGGGGATTGTGTCAACCGTAACCCCCCCTCCCTCTCTATCAAACTTAGTCCCAGTCTTGAGTGAGTGAACGTGTGAGGTGACGTTCTTAAGGAGGACTTAAGCAGTCCTCGTGGTGTAGTGATTAAGACGCTCGCCTGGCGTTTCGTGAGTGCTTTGTCCAGTGTTCGTATCCTGGCCGGGGAGGATTTACTGCGCGCAAATCCTTAACTGTAGCCTTGACAGTAAAATGGGTACCAGGTTGTTAAAAGATTTTTCACGGAGGTCGTATTCCAGGGAACATAGGATTAAGGACCTGCCCGAAACGCTACGCGTACTAGTGGCTGTACAAGAATGTAAGAACTTTTGTATATATAAATAAATAAAAAACGTATTTGTGTTTTCTAACTTAGGTGTTTGATTTTCAGCGACAGTCAGCCGTAGTTCTCTCAATTTCCTGTGTGGTGATTCACATTTGTGTATTCGTGTTGATATTTAACATGTAATGATATACTGTAGTTGAATTGTGTTACCCATTTGAGTGAAGACCTAATAATAAATATATAATTGATTAATTTGATGTTGTAAATTTGGGTTTATTTCCGATCCCTGGATCTTGGGTTCCCTGTGATAGTTGCAGTTTGGGGGGGGGGGGGTAAGAGTATTCTGATCCTTATGGACTTAGAGGCTTGATTATTTATGGGTGCATACATCCTGTTTAGACATGAACATCTCTGATACTGTGTTGTTCAGACAAGTTCCATTCCTTGTCTTACATAGGTGAACTAGAATGGATGGTGGCAGTGAAAAATATTAGTTCTCTAGAGTTACTGGTAACAATACCTTGTTTTTATAGCCCCTAGGTGGTTAAACACTGAGGTTACAAGGTGTTGAACTGGAGAGGTTGCAGTAGGAACTCTTGGGGGGGGGGGACTCTAGAATTACAGTAGTTAACTAAGGGCGAGCTAAATGCCAGAAAGAGAGCCATTACCCCTAGTCCATTGCATCGTCATGGTGGTGGGGGTGAGGGAGGAGGGGCCCCACTGCGGTAGTGAGGGAGGAGGGCATATATGGTATGTATATGTATGTATGCAGAGTATATATATAATATATACAGTACTGTATATACATACATACTATATATGCACATATGCAAATGTGACAATACACCAGATGGTTATTCAACTAACGTTTACAGAGATGTCACTAGGATTGGTCGTGGAAGGTACTGTATGACGTCACATCTCGGTGTTCAACCCCTGATGACCACTAATTATAAATGGCCACTATTCCTCTGCTCTGTCCTCACATTTTTGGCTCCTTGTCCTTAATTCCCTTCCAAGTGTGTTGTACCGGTAGTCGTATAAAGGCTTTGTGCTTTCTCCACATCAACACCTTTCCCTAACATTTGACATTATTATTATTAAGCATTTTTTTTTTAACTACAGTATTTTTGTTTTCTGTTTAGGGGGAGTTGGTGCCGGCAGGCGAGGGAGGGGGTGGTCAGCAGGTGGCCGGGGCAGACACAGCCACTCCGGCGCCAAATGGCGAACAGGCACGTCAGCCAACTGCTGGCGAGTCGTTTATGGCCATTACTAAATCACTTATAATCAGAGCAATTATAATCTACTTCATCACATCATTTTTCAGGTAAGACGTAATACAAGCAAAGTGTTGTTGATAATGTTATTACACAAGGTTCATTGTATTACTGCATTGGGTCTAGAGATATTTTAATATAATATGATAATTATAGTGAGAACACAGTACTGTATTTTGAAAATTTTATCGGTTGCAAATAGGTGTTTGTTTATTTGCACTTACACAGCGTACTATATATATTTTTTTTTGAGCTAATCCACTCTTGTTATATCCCAAGTCAAGAACCTACTAACTCCTGGAAAGGATCTTGCAGTTAGGGCTGATTTTCATTTTGCACTAGTGCAAAAACTGTCCTTGCCGGGTCATACTGGCTCTAGAGACCCAGAATGCAGCCGAAAAGTGCATTCCCATAAAATGCACTTGTAAGTCGAGTTGTCTTATCCTTTGAAACCATGTTTCGTTTGTGCAATGGATCTTTGCTTCATTCGTGACATTTTCTGTCACTTTGGACGTATCGACCTGCCTTGCGTTTGGGTCTGGGAATCGACGTTCCCGGTTGAGCCGAGCAGACAGCACGCTGGACTTGTGATCTTGTGGTCCTGGGTTCGATCCCAGGCGCCGGCGAGAAACAACAGGCAGTTTCTTTCACCCTATGCTTCTGTTACCTAGCAGTAAAATAGGTACCTGGGTGTTAGTCAGCTGTCACGGGCTGCTTCCTGGGGGTGGAGGCCTTGTCAAGGATCGGGCCGCGGGGACACTAAAAAGCCCCGAAATCATCTCAAGATAATCTCAAGATAGAAGAATCCCACAGCACAATTTCTGACGAGCTTCTTAGTTTATTGCAACTGGTTGGTTAAAAATGACACGATCTTCTTTTTGCCCGGTCAGCTCGTGCTTTCTGTAGTGGTGATTCATCTCTGTATATTCCGAATCCATTTGTGGTTCCTTGGAATTTTGTTTTATAATATATGCAGTTCTGTTGTGCACATGCATAATTAAAAGGAACCATCTGGTTCGTTAGAGCAAAACAGTGGATTGCTTGAAATTACCACTAAATTCACAAGTATTTGGTACTTGTCACAACAAAAGTGGATACGTTCAAGAAACAATTAGAGACGTTCCTGCGGGAAGTGTCAAACCAACTGGGTTGTAATGAATATGTGGCCCTGTTGATACGTCCAAATGCAGAAAATGTCACGAATGAAGCAAAGATCCATTGCAGAAACGAAACATGGTTTCAAAGGATAAGACAACTCGACTTACAAGTGCATTTTAAATTTTGACGGCTTTGGTTATATTTATTAAACAGTTTACAAGCATGAAAACGTCCCATCCAACTGTTATTATAAACAGCCTCCTGGTGCTTCGGAGCTCATTAACGGCTTAATAATTGTAAACAAAGCCGCCAAAGATTGAGGAAAGATGTATAGGTTCGTAAGTGCTTGCGTAACTGTTTCGTGAATCTGGCCCCTGATTGTTAAACGATTTGGCAGGTCATATTTTGGGGATAATTAGGATTAAGGACCTGCCCGAAATGCTATGTGTGCTAGTGGCTCTACAAGAATGTAAGAACTCTTGTACAGTATATTTATAACAAAAATCTCAAATTTAATTTGTTAAATATTTTTAAGACGTCCTTCACAACCAACTGGGCCTCAAGATGGACTGGAGGGTCAAGTAGATCATAGTGGACGTATTCCCGCCACCAATCTTTTCGAGGATAGAAGTACTCTGGATCTTCACGTGTACATGTGCGAGTCCGAACACTTTACCACGTTTAGTGATCTCAAGGCTTTAATTTGGTTGAAAGAGGACATTGTTTATGGAGACTGGACTGGTGGACCTTATGGAGATGGCACCTACACACACACCATTAATTTCCCTGCGTCTGAGGTAATGGAGAAGTATCAGTTATGATGCTCTTCTGTGTTTTAATTATATTTATGTAAATATTGTATATATATGCAGTAAAACAATTTTATAAATATAGGTAACCTTTCTTTACATATTAGTTACTTTTTGGATTTGCAGCGGTTACGAAACAATGGCTCTTTGTTCATCCATGTGTTCTTTGTGAAAAGTGGGTTCTCCCCTGATCCTAGCAGTGAACTATACAATAAGAAGTACACATTATATAGCACACAACGCCTCAATAAGTACAAGCGACGCCGCTACAAGAAAACGAGCAATCTAATCACTGGAGAAACAAAGCTTACAGATGAGGAAGTTTTGGTAAATATTTGTTTTGGTTTGGGTTAAGCTTGCCAGTGAGAGAAAGATGATATAATTGTATATAACTCTTGTGTTAATGTTCATGACAGTTGCAATATTGGAAAGTTTCTCAAATTCATAATGTGCGATTATAGAATCTTAAGGTAGTACAGTATTGGAAAAAATGGGATATATTCCATGTACAGTATCTTCAATCAGGGTATATGACCCTGTTCTAAGATCCTACTAACCCTAGTAGGATCTTGAACCCATCAAGCAGGCAAGGATTTCTTTCTTGAGTCCCCCTCAAGAAATTGTACCGAATTTAGTGACATAAATGGTAATAAGTTTTGATTCTATGCAGAAAGCGGATACACTGAAAGAAGAAATCGTGTCACACTGGCACCCCAATCTGACCATCAATATTGTCCACGACTTTACGCAGTGGACGCGTGGTGCTGTGCCGCCACCTCTCGACGAGTATGTAGAATTCACGCCGGCAGGAGACAGGTAATGTTGACTTTTGTCGTGTATATATTTACAAGAATTGGGATTACCTTGAGGTGCTTCTTCCGGGGCTTAGTGTCCCCGCGGCCCGGTCGTCGACCAGGCCTCCTGGGAGGGGCATTGCTTGCTAAAAAACAAATGAAAATAAAGATGTGTTTTGATAATTTGCCATTTTTTTAGCATAATGTTTGTATTTATTTTTTCGCTATGGCTTTTGTGTTCTTATATGTATAAAATGTTCAATGGATATTAACTGTTGTTGTTTTATGTCACCATTTTAGGTAATGAGAAAGACTAGTTCCATTTGTTTTGTATGAGAAGACATAAGAAATTTGGACACTTTTGGACTATATTATTTTCAAAAGTTAACTTTTGACATTTAGAGTTAACATTAGAGCTCTTTTTTTTTTCTAGTGAAGATTTGTCCATGTGTATTCCTGCACTAAAGAATCGTTTATCCTGAAACTCCAAGTGATTATTTGAGAATGTTTCTCATTTTGCTTATTTTTGTTGAGCAGCGGCCTCACATTTTGTAGGTCGGTGTTCCACCCCCCAGTGGTTGGGCACCGTTCTTGACTTCATATCCCAGGTCTTATTGTGTCCTCGCATCTCTTCCAGGTGCTATATGGTCATATTGGCTTTGCACTTTATCCTGATAATTACCTTACCTGCATGCTGAGGCAGCCTAATCAGCTTGATATTCTGCATCAAGTATGTCTAGTGCTTGTCATATTTGCCTTACCTTTTACATAACATCCTCCAAAGATCAATCAATGATGTAACTTTTTATCTTGAATTCCCATTAACTGAAACAAACATTCCCATCGAAGGAC
Organism: Procambarus clarkii; assembly: GCF_040958095.1. Lineage (NCBI taxonomy): Eukaryota > Metazoa > Arthropoda > Malacostraca > Decapoda > Cambaridae > Procambarus > Procambarus clarkii. The sequence goes on along the minus strand of NC_091210.1, from coordinate 14,638,726 downwards.
TTGTATCTCCCAGCCTTTCCTCTAAATTCAAACACAAATCCTTCATATTAATGTCATATTAGGACATGTCTTCCATCATATACACAATGAAATCCCAGTAATGTGACATATCTGTGGGGGAAATCTTTGGAGCAGGATAGGGGATTGAACCAGCATTCTGGGTAGGCCCAGAAGCTCACTTTTCTACCATTGTCCTTGTATTTTTATGTATAAATTCCTCGCCTTCTTCTCTAAACAGATACACATTTTTTTCCAATTTAAATATTACTCTATTATTTTCATCAAATATTAAATATCTCATCACCACCAACTCATTGTAGGTTACACAAGACCTTAAGATTGACCAATGGGCCATATGGACCATTGGTCATATGGGTCTCATATGGCTCATATGGTCCATATGAGCAACTCATATTTATATCCACTCAAACTCATTCGTATACATGTCTAACCTATGCTTGAAACAATTCAACAATCCAACGTGGAGCATACCTGGAGTGTGTTTTGGGAGCAGTTCTACTCCCTGAGCCTGGCCTGGGGCCAGGCTTGACTTGTGACAACTTGATTCAACAAGCTGTTGCTTGGAGTGGCCTGCAGGCCCACATATCCACTACAGTCTGGTTGGTCCGGCACTTCCAACGTCTGTAGTGCTACCTGGTAATATTAGCCACAATTCAATTACCTTGTTCCCTAACCAGTATTTTGTGAAGGTAAACTTACTAATTTATATCTATTTTTTCTAGGTACAAACCCATTACATTCCTGAACACATACTGGAACCTGGTGAAGGACTACCAGGCCATCAACAGCTCTTCTGAGAACCTGGAGTTAAGTCTCACCTTCCAGCCTTTGTCCCTCTTCAAGTGGCAGCTGTATGCAGCCCAGGCCATGAAGAGCAGGTATGAGTGCCAGTATTTGTTTGAAGAGTGCCACCAACAGGGCCAGGGATTCACAGATGCAGTCGTCAGCCAGATTATGCAGTTACCTGCAGATGAATGCCCTGCATTTGAGCTGTATGGGAGTTTTAATGCTTAGATTAAAAGGAATTCTATTTTTGCATTATTTCACTCTTGCATGAATGACAACAGGAAATTATCAAATTGTCTATTAGGTTTGAAAATAATTAATAATGAACACTAGAAGCTGGGCAGTCATGAGATAGTTTGTAGTATATAATACAGTATTGGTTGGTGCTCTAAACTTTGGCATACTTGTCGTGTACATACATAGATGCCAAAACATACTTTTTTTGTTTACTTTATTAATTATTCTTATACTGTAGCATGGTGGCCTTTGTCTGTGGCTCCCAATCAAGGGATTCAGGTGATAATCTCCTGGCGGGACAGGAAGGGTTTGACGTTTTTCACGGTTTGTGATTTGAACTAAAAATCCTCAAATTTGGCAATGGAAAACGAGGTTTACCGTGTGCAATAGTGTATGCCTTGGTTGTCTTTGTGAAGCTTCCTGTGTGCTCTTTATGCCAGAAATGTAAGTGAAGCCTCTTAAAGCTTTGAAAAATCCTGTTAAAAAATTATTATTAGTGTCAACTTGGCTAAGAAAATGAATTGTTAGTATTAAGAGAGTTAAAGAAGGCATGACACACTCAGCGAAGATGCAGTAATGTGAGTGTTTGAAAATATTTGGCGGAATCGACTTGACTTTAGGTAGGCTGAGGTAGTCTGCTAAGACTTGAGCGTATATGCAGTATTAGGTAAATATTAGGTAATTATTTATTTGTCCTTAAAGTAAGTTAGTTGGTCCAGAACACCATAAACAAACTAGGCAGAAACGTCAACTATTTTTTTTTTACCGTTAGTGGTAGTGGCTCGGGAATGGAATGCCTGCGAGTCGACTTTTGACTCTAGGATAATAATGGGTTTTCAATTGAGAACTTGATTTATCAAACCAGAATGTGGAGTGATCGCCACATTATATTTTCATGATAGGAATAATTTAATTGTTTAGAAATGTGGTAGAATTAACTTCAATAAGGTCTGAGATGTTAAAATGATTTACCTAATTGTGAAGCATTCCTGCCCATAGTACTAACTCATGACTTTCATCTTTGACTTTATATACTATCTAAATATTCATTGTTTACTCTGGAAGAGTTTAAGCTTGTATTCAACCCCTAACTACCAAGAAAGCAATATACATGAGTAGAACCTGTTGTTCAGTTTCTCAATCGAGCACCAATCTTGCCTCCTCTGCCCCCCCCCCCCCAAAAAAAAAAAATGTATTGTCCTATAGAATCTATTTCGAACATTCAAGAAATTAAAATGTCTACATTAATGGCTTGGTTTAACTTATCGTATAGGAAGATCAGCACGAATCTAATAAAGCTTTTTCTTACACTGGGAATAATTTATATATGACATGGGATATACCCGACTCTCCTGAATGGTATATTTTGTGGAGGTACTGTATCTACTTGTATATGACAAGAGATGTGCCTGAATCTCTTGAATGGTACTGTGGAGGTACTGTATCTTGTATATGACATGAGATGTGCCTGAATCTCTTGAATGGTATATTTTGTGGAGGTACTGTATCTACTTGTATATGACATGAGATGTGCCTGAATCTCTTGAATGGTACTGTGGAGGTACTGTATTGACTTGTATATGACATGAGATGTGCCTGAATCTCTTGAATGGTATATTTTGTGGAGGTATCTACTTAAATATGATGTGGGGATATTCCTGACTGCTGAATGTGTTTTTTGAAGGTATCTAGTCCAGATTATAATCATCCATCAATAATCAATCGATCAATAATTCTAATCAAGTTTTGTAATGCCTTTAACTTGTTGCTTCTGTAGATAGATCCTCCTCAGCTGAACTTTATTATGTCAAGTGCACTTACTAATTTTAAGCCAGTTATCACAGCCCATCCTCCTGTTTTGGTAGTACTTGTAGTAACAATAAGGACTATAGTATATACAGTATACTGACATACAATGAAATTAGAACATAGAACTCTGAACTATTGAGTTGGACAAACTGGAAAACTATTTTGTTTACTTGTGTTGTTTTGACAAAGTAACCTAACCTATTCTAATCGCCTTAGGCCTGATACACGATATCTGAGGCCTAATATAGTACGTGTGTGTGCTATACTAGGCCTAGGAATATTTCAATTTGTGTTTTAGCTTCAACCTATTCTCAAACTTTAAATGGGTGAGATGCCGATCTTGCTTGAACGCTTAAGCTACGGCGACTAATCTGAGTATCTAGTGGGCCATTTTTTTTTTTTTTTTGAGAGATCCTTACTAGTCAGTATACTACTATCTAAAAGCTAAGAACTTACGAATCCTGACTATTGACGATCGTCAAAATAGATACAGCTGTATTATCTAAACAGGAGGATGGGTTGGGTTATCAGCACTAGATTCCTTCCAAAATTAGCAGATTGCAGTCAGATTTAGTTAAAGGGTTTTCTGCCATTGATTTATACCAATTGGCATTACTGTACACCTACCTCTATAGTGTCTTCAGGTTGTGGTATTGTAAATTAGAATACTGTTGATTGAAATGGTCAGTTAACAGTTGTAAGCAGATTTTTGTTTACAAATCTGTAGAAATGGTGGTCTCGTGTGGCTGTCATTGGACTATCTGTTTATTAACAATAAAGGTATGATGTATTTATTCATCTGCTGCTTATTCTCCTTTGCTATGTATCTTGATGAAGTTGCTGTATGAGACACAAGGGTTTGTATAAGGTTACTCTCCACCCATTTTTCAATGGTTTTATTTTACTTTTCTAAATTCACATCGTTCTACTACCAGTGTGCATGGTTATGATGGCACTAATTTGTCCTCGAGTCTTCTTGTGTTTAAACCGGCACTAATCTGTCCATGGGTCTTTTCATGTCTAAACCGGCACTAATCTGTCCTCGAGTCTTGTGTTTAAACCGGCACTAATCTGTCCTCGAGTCTTTTCATGTCTAAACCGGCACTAATCTGTCCTCGAGTCTTGTGTTTAAACCAGCACTAATCTGTCCTCGAGTCTTTTCATGTCTAAACCGGCACTAATCTGTCCTCGAGTCTTGTGTTTAAACCAGCACTAATCTGTCCTCGAGTCTTTTCATGTCTAAACGGTGTGTCTTTGATTGTCCTTCCTGGTATGGGTTGTGTTTGTCAATGTGCACATCAAAGTCTATATTCCCGGTGGTGTTTGTCCATGTCGCATGTCTGTCAAACTTGTTTCTTAATCTGCAATCCTGGTTTTGTTTTTTGTGGTGTATATTAATCCAAGTGTTTCTATGTTTCTAATTGTTTTTGTTATCTTCCTAGACTGATAGAGAGTTTGACACTGTTTCAAAGAAAAAGGCCAAATTCAGGTGGAAAAATGGGGGCTGGGGTAACTAAGAAGTTACTGGGTCGGATTAAGAGTATCTGACAAATAAGGAAACAAGCTGCAACTCATTCTTGGGCTGGGTAGTATAGCAACGGCCTGCCTTCTCGCAGGTCAGCGTTCAATTCTTGACCCTCCAAGTGGTTGGGTACTATTCCTTCCCTCCATCCTATTCTAAATCCTTATCCCTTCCAAGTGCTATATACAGGTAGTTGTAATTGCTTTGCATTTTCTCCTGGTAATTGCATTACATCGTCCTCTCTCCAAATGCATCATAATTTTTTGGGAATCGACCAATCTGTTAAAAATATGATGAACAGTATTAGTCAAAATTAAAGGACAGTATTACTGTATTGATGTTTTCTATGTACCGGCCTTGATAGGTTAGGTGGGTTGCATAAGTTTGTACGTTTCAGGTTAGGCAAAACAGAGACCTTTATTTACAGTGTGGCAAATTCAGAGTGGGATGTGTAGTGAAGGAGGCAATGTCAAGGTGTAGGGAAGTGGTGAGCAGAGTCCTACAGGGCTCCTGCTTGATGGGGTTCTGAGAGTTGTTCTACTCCACATGCCCGGCCCAAGGCTAGGCTTGACTTGAGAGCTTGGTCCACTAGGCTGTTGCTTGTAGTGATCCACAGGTCCACATATCCATCACAGCCCAGTTGGTCCGGCACTTCTTGAAGATGTCCACGGTTGTTCCGTCAGTATTTCTTATACTCGCTGGGGGTATGTTGAACAACCGTGGATCTCTGATGTTTATACAGTGTCCTGATTTGTATTTACTCGGCTCTGTATTTGTACCATTACTTATTAAAAGAAAGTTATAATTTTTATCATAGAAATATCACTAATTCACTTAATGAACGATAATTCACAATAACCGGAACAATGAACGCAATGGCAGTGACTCTGGGTGACCTGGGAATTTAACATTAATAAACAGTTTATTTCTGATGACATATTTTGGATGGTTTGGTACATTGGAGAAATGGGAAAGATCACTGGAAGATGTCTCTTGTTTCATGGTGATTGATTATACCCAGACACCACAGTGGAATGATGAGATATCTTGTCAAAACACCGGATTTTCTGACATATAACACACACACACACACACACACACACACACACACACACACACACACACACACACACACACACACACACACACACACACACACACACACACACACAGTGGAAGTGGAAGATGGAAGTGGAAGATTGTGATCATGGTAATCTACAATCCCCCACCAAACAGTAGAAGACCCAGGCAGGAGTATGATGACAACAACAAAGCATGTATAGATGAACTGCAGAAGGCAGCAACACTAGCCCACAGAATGAGAGCGAAGCTGCTGATCATGGGGGACCTAAATCATGGAGAGATAAATTGGGAATCAAGGAATCCCCATGGAGGGGATGAAACGTGGGGAGCAAAATTAGTAGATGTTATAGACAGGAATTTCCTGACACAACATGTGAAGGAAGACACAAGGGAAAGAGGAGGAGATGCACCGAGCCTATTAGACCTGATTTTCACCCAGAACGTAGAAGATATCGAGAATTTAGAGCATGAAATACCTCTAGGGGCCAGTGACCATTGTGTCCTAGTCTTTGACTACATGATGGAATTCAAAATTATGACCATGGGACAAGAGATCTGGGAAAGGAGAGCTGACTACAGGAAAGGGGACTATATGAGGATAAGGGACTATCTGGGTGAAGTGCAGTGGGAGGAAGAAATTAGAGGAAAAACAGTCCAAGATATGATGGACCTAGTCATACAGAAATGCCAGGAGGCCGAAGAGAGATTTATACCAACGGTAAAGGGAAAAAATAAGAAGGAATATAATAACCCATGGTTTAATAGACAGTGTCAGGAAGCAAAAATGGCCAGCAGGCGGGAGTGGAGGAAGTACAGAAGACAAAGAACAGAGGACAACAGAAGCAGATACAACAGAGCTAGGAACGATTACATTAACATAAGACGAACATCGGAAAGGGACTATGAGAACGATATTGCAATCAAAGCGAAAAAACAACCTAAGTTACTACACAGTCATATAAGAAGAAAAATGTCGGTGAACGACCAAGTGACAAGACTAAGGAAGACAGAGGGGGCATATACTGAAAGTGACAAGGAAATCTGCGAGGCACTGAATGCCAGTTTCCATGGAGTGTTCACTACCGAGCCTGAGCAGCTCCCATTGTTGGAAGGGGTTACCCTAGATGAAAGACTATCAGATATAGAGGTGACAGCAGAGGAGGTAATTAAACAGTTGACAACTCTAGATGCAACTAAAGCAGTTGGACCAGACAAAGTATCACCGTGGATACTAAAAGAAGCAGCACAGGCCCTCAGCGTGCCTCTGGCAATGATCTTTAATGAGTCACTTATGTCAGGAGAATTGCCCAGTTGCTGGAAGAAGGCAAATGTCGTGCCGATCTTCAAGAAAGGAGATAGGGAGGAGGCACTTAACTACAGACCTGTATCACTGACAAGCATCCCCTGTAAAATACTGGAAAGAATAATTAGGCTACGACTGGTTGCACACCTGGAGAACATTAGGTTTGTGAACAAACATCAACATGGGTTCTGGACAGGGAAATCGTGCCTAACAAACCTTCTGGAATTCTATGATAAAATAACGAGGATAAGACAGGACAGAGATGGTTGGGCAGACTGCATATTTCTGGACTGCCAAAAAGCCTTTGATACAGTACCGCACATGAGACTGCTGTTCAAGCTCGAGAGGCAGGCGGGGGTGGGGGGAAAGGTCCTAGAATGGATAAGGAACTACCTAACAGGAAGGAGCCAAAGAGTTACGGTAAGGGGCGAGAAGTCGGACTGGCGAACAGTAACAAGTGGAGTACCACAAGGATCGGTGCTGGGACCAATTCTATTTCTTGTATATGTTAACGACATGTTTACAGGCGTAGAGTCCTACATGTCGATGTTTGCGGATGATGCAAAGTTGATGAGAAGAGTTGTGACAGATGAGGATTGCAGGATCCTCCAAGAGGACCTGAACAGATTGCAGAGATGGTCAGAGAAATGGCTACTAGAATTCAACACGAGCAAATGTAAAGTTATGGAAATGGGACTAGGAGATAGGAGACCAAAAGGACAGTACACAATGAAGGGGAACAGCCTACCTGTAACGACGCGTGAAAGAGACCTGGGGGTGGACGTAACACCTAATCTATCTCCTGAGGCACATATTAATAGGATAACGACAGCAGCGTACTCTACACTGGCAAAAGTTAGAACATCATTCAGAAACCTAAGTAAGGAGGCATTTAGGGCGCTTTACACTGCCTACGTAAGGCCAGTCTTAGAGTATGCCGCCTCATCATGGAGTCCCCATCTGAAGAAGCATATAATGAAACTGGAAAAGGTTCAGAGGTTTGCAACGAGACTCGTCCCAGAGCTACGAGGGATGGGGTATGAAGAGCGCCTGAGGGAACTGTGCCTTACGACACTAGAAAGAAGAAGGGAGAGGGGGGACATGATAGGAACGTATAAGATACTCAGAGGAATTGACAGAGTGGACATAGACGAAATGTTCACACGGAATAGTAACAGAACGAGAGGACATGGATGGAAGCTTGAAACTCAGATGAGTCACAGAGATGTAAGGAAGTTTTCTTTTAGCGTGAGAGTAGTGGGAAAATGGAATGCACTTCAGGAACAGGTTGTGGAAGCAAATACTATTCATAATTTTAAAACCAGGTATGATAGGGAAATGGGACAGGAGTCATTGCTGTAAACAACCGATGCTCGAAAGGCGGGATCCAAGAGTCAATGCTCGATCCTGCAAGCACATATAGGTGAGTACATATAGGTGAGTACACACACACACCAACCACAAAAACTGGATACTCCCCAAAAGCATATTTTATGGAAAATAATTTTAGTATGTTTCATCATACACGTATTGAAAGGGATATTCAAGAAGTTTTGTAGGAGGAAAATATAGTTGTGCATGTAAAATACAATATATATACTGTACTTGATGTTGGACCCAAAACATGGGAGCCGGTCGGCCGAGCGGACAGCACGCTGGACTTGTGATCCTGTGTGGTCCCGGGTTCGATCCAAGGCGCTGGCGAGAAACAATGGGCGGAGTTTCTTTCACCCTATGCCCCTGTTACTTAGCAGTAAAATAGGTATCTGGGTGTTAGTCAGCTGTCATGGGCTGCTTCCTGGGGGTGGAGGCCTGGTCAAGGACCGGGCCGCGGGAACAATAAAAAGCCCCGAAATCATCTCAAGATAACCTCAAGATAACCATGTATACCTCCCATCTGCCACAAATATGGCACTCGAGAGATGAGTGCAACGGATGCCGTTCAATTCTCCTATTTGCAAACACGCCAAATGTGAACCCAATATTTTGAGAAAGCCAAAATCAGACACACAGAGTTGTTTGTTTATAGAATGCATAGTTTTTGTCGTTCCTCTCGCAACACAATTGTAAGGAGTTTGTGTTTTTCATCCGTGTGTGTTTTGTTTAATGAGTTTTTCACTACTGTACAGTTAGTAGACAAAGGATAGTACAGGACAACTCCATGAAGTTGCTGAAAGGGATATTACTTTGTATAGTATTGTTTCATTTTGTGTTTTTGTTTGTGGAAAAGTAGGAAGGAAACTATCAGGAGAATGCGCCAAGTCATTTACGACTATACCAGTATAGCACTTAAAAGGTGTCAGGATAAGGATTTGGGATGGGACGGGGGAAAGGAATGGTGCCCAACCACTTGGACAATCAGGGATTGAACGCCAACCTGCATGAAGTGAGACCGTTGCTCTACCGTCCAAGCCAAAGTGGTTGGAATGAACCACTGCTGAGAAAAGTGGTTATTGAGTAGCACATGGGCACATCAGGAGGAAGAGAAGTGGTGAAACGCAAATACTTGCTACAAGCAAAGACATTCTTTAAAGTTTGCATAACTACAATGATTTATTGAGGCCATAACATTTGTTCTTATTTAGAAAACGTGATACAGATGATTAGTAGCACACAGCCAAACAGTGTGTGATATACAGTATACATAGTGTTACTCATTGTGTATGGTCATGTTGTATTAATGCGTTATTCAGGCATATACTATATACCCCAGAGTGTGACAATATGGTGATCTTATCCAAGAACTAGTGACGGAGGTAAATATGCCCAGTTCAGTAGTGGAATGACACATGCTTCGAAAGCCCAAAAGTAGGAAATAAACTGCTAAACTGCTATTATGTTGTGTATGAACATAAACAGAATCGAGATACAGTAGTTTAAAACAATCGGACACGGTCCCAGTCTGACTAATCGGCTAAAGATGTGCAAGATGAGGAGCATAAACACAAAAATATGAAGCATAATGAAAAACAAAACTATAACAGTTTATGGTAACCAACCCTAATTTAAACCTCCTTACTCCAGATTCAACTTCATTATGAAATGGATAATTTTTGGAAAAGTAGAACAGGTCTAATCCCAAATAGTGTACTAGAGTGAGATTACACTATATTTTCATGGGAAATGTTCTTGGGCATAGCAGGAGTAAGAGCACCATCGACAGAAATCGACACCAGGGAAGCTATCGGCAGCAATCGGCACTAGGGGAAACCATCAGCCGCAAGCAAGCGCCTCCAGGAGCACCGGTACCAGCAGTAGCAGCAACATAATTGTTGTTGTCAGCAACTGCAACTCCTTCCCTCCTTGTGAGGCCTGATTACAAATGTCCTGCAGCTGCTGTTCACAATTATCATGCTTATATACAAAACAAAAAAATCCTCTAATGGTATAGAGTGGTGGATGATAAATTTTGTCACTAGACCAAATCATTTTAACCACCAATGGGTCTATACAGTAACTAGATGGGTGACTGAAGCTCCTTGGTTATGGAGACCTTCCTTGACACACACACACACACACACACACTCGCTACCCTCTTGATAATTGTACTGTATATCATTTAATACCAACGTATAATTTTTATTTGTATACACTTTGACATTGCTCATCTTTCTCAACTACTTGAAATCATTCATTCCTATAAGTGTTTTGTTACTTGGTTACTATTACTTAAACTATTCTAATGTTGTTTTCTGCATCAAAGACCACCATGCATCCATCTATATCATTCTATGTTTTCTATTTTTCAAAGACTACTTTATTGATCTTTGAATACTTTTAGTCAACCCTATTTCTCAATTTAAATTGTGAGTAGTTTGATCAATATTTAAGAAAACTTTAGTGCCATCTTAAAAATGACTTGTTTATCCCATGTAACTCACGACCCCTCAAACACGTGTGCCATGTTTTAGGAACTGGACAAAGGCACATTAATACTATGATTTTTAACTTGCACACAGATGGCCAGGGACAGCGATGTTGGAAGGTTTGGGAGGGGATGAGGATGAGGAGGATCAGGACACCATCAAGGAAGCCTTCCTGGAGACGTCACCATACCTACTGGGTCTCACCATCGTCATCTCTCTCCTCCACTCGGTCTTTGAGTTCCTCGCATTTAAGAATGGTAAGTCATCTATACAAAAATATTTTATCAACAACGAAATTGCAAGAATGTGATGAATCTGAATTTTGATATGCAGACGATGAGTCATAGTAAAGTGGCTGAAGATAGGATGACAAACCACACATCAGATGATGTCGTTTTTTCATCTTCTAGCGTGTGCCATGATCATTTTGATCATATGATTGGATTGAACCCACGTCCCTAATTTGGGCACAGGCAGTGGTCCAGTCAGTAGTGTGTGCACACGCCTGAGGAATCCAGTGAATCTGGCTCGATTCCATGATAAAACCTCAATATCTATTAATATTTTCTAGATTCAACTAAACTTTGGAAATTTTACCTTTTGGGAACAAAACATAAGACTGTAAAATGATTATGCTAGACATTGATATTTATTTATTTATATACAAGAAGGTACATTGGGTTTATGAGAGTACATAGCATTGGTGTTTTTTACATTCTTGTAAAGCCACTAGCACGCATAGCGTTTCGGGCAGATATTTCAGTAATTTCGGATATTACCGAGTACTTTTGGCCCTAATGGTTGGGTGATATCAGAGTGCAGGATGACAAAGAGTCCTTGTATCAAATAAACCCACACAGTGGGATGTTAAAATTAAATATGAATAGCTTCTTCCTGAGCTGACTATATTTGGTTGGTCTTTAAGGAAAGATTGTCGTATTACTGTACATGGAATTCACAAATAACGTAGCATTTGTGAATGGAACATTGCATTGCTGTGTGACATTGAGGCACAAATGCTGCCTGGAGTTTTACAGGCGTTTGCAGGAAGGGGGGGGGGGGGGACAAAACTAGTTGAGCATGTTGACCAATCCACACACTAGAAAATGAAGGGACGACGACGACGTTTTGGTCTGTCCTGGACCATTCTCAAGTTGATTGTCTAGTTGAGCATGTTTTCTTTCACCTGATGCCTTAGTTCACCTAGCATTCCCAGGAATAGGCAATTCTTCTGGCTTGCATTGTAGGGACTCATTAAACCCACGTACAGGTTACCTATCCCCGACAATGGGAATTATCAGGTGTTTGGAAGACACAAGGTAAATGCTCATTCCAGCCCAGAATGGCTGTCAAAATTTGTTTTATTGACACGAGTTCCAGTTAATCTGGCTAAGTGGAGGCATACTATAAATAGGAAACTGGTTTCTGACAAAACAATATAAGAAGTTACACACACAAATCACAATTGCGTGATGCATCAAATGAACAAATCCACAAGGGCCGTGACGAGGATTCGAACCTTAGCTCAGTCGATTAAGGCAGCGTCTGGGATGCTCTCGGACGCAGGTTCGAATCCTCGTCACGGCCCTTGTGGATTTGTTCATTTAATATAGAAAGTGCTGCATGTTGTGTATGTGTGTATAGGAAGATAGAGAGGGGGGCAGCAATTTGATTATTAATATATTATAATCACATACTGTTTCTGTTTAGATATGCCTGCCATAGATAATGGTGGATATCTATCTATATTGGCCGTAAGGAATTTTAGAAGTTGTTAGGGTATGAATGTCGTTATGGTAGGCAGTAAAGTATTGTATGCAGCAGTGGTTCTCAAGAGTTCCAGTTTAGCATTCTTACCTGACTGACATTTCTTCCCTCTGGCTAAAATACCTTCACTTAAGACACGAAGGTCGAAACACGGGTCGAAAATTCCGTGTCCGTGTCGAAACGGAAATACGTTTTGACACGGGTCGAATATTTCTCAACCTTCCTCAAACACACTCATATTTTGTGTGCATAATTTACATGGTAAATGCTCCAACTTTTGGTAATGGATCAATATCATAACGTGAATAGGAAAAAATACATTTTTTTTTTTAAATTTCACAATTTCAAATTAAGGTGACAAATTTAATATTTCACCAATTTTTATTTTATTCATTATGGGGCTCAGAATGGCATATAATGTTAATTTTCGGTTATAGAAAATTTAGTTTGAGAGTATAGTTTACTGTAAAAAAAGTCAATATGGCCTTCAAAATATGTGTAAAATTTAGAAGCAAAAATGTATAACTACCAAAGTTATGGGTTTATAAATAAATGCCCCCTAGTGGTAACCTTAGAACCAAAAACTATGTACATAATATGTAAAAAGGTGAGAATCGGTCAGAAACTGGATTTTTAAAGTCGTCTCAAAAGTTGAAATTCCATTTTTAGAGATAATTGAAGTTGAAGCTATTGACAACGAATATGGTACAGTAGTTCTAATTTATTAATGTTCTCGAATGTTTTAATAAACATTTCTTGGCATTTGTACTTGAATATGTGAAAGTTGTAGATCAATGTGTTGAAATGAAGAAAAAAAAAAAATAACCTCCCCCACCCCCCCACCCCCAAAAAAAACTAAATTACAAATTAAATAAATTAAATAGGGATAATTACATATAATGATTTAAGGGATACATATATGTATACTTTATATAAGTAATAAAGCCCTAATCTGATCCCCAATCATCAAAACAACCTAAAGAGACAAAGAAAATAGTTTTAAAATCTGTAAATAACTCTGCCGCAAAAAATTATAAGTCACAAGTTCTGCCACCTGTGGCTGATTTACATGTTGACCAATTTCGTTCTCCCTTCACGAAATTGGTAAACATGTAAATTGAAAATTTACATGTTTGCAAGGGAGACCAATTTTGGGAAATTGGTCTCCCTTGCACTCTCCAAGACGTAGACGCCACAACAAAATCAGGTGATAAGCAAAGACGAGAAAGAAAATCCTTATAAAACAATAAAATTATTGGACATTGTGGAAGTAACAGATATTGGTATTGGGCAATGTATTTATATGATTTATAACAAAATACAGCATAATAACATATTCATTATTATTTGTGTTATTATGTATTACTCAGCAATGCTATAAAGGCACTGTTATCGTTGAGGCTGAAGAGAAACAATCTTTGTCCACATTGTTTTATTCTCGGTCAATAACAACGACAAAAACAATTATCAGGTACATGAAATATTATTAACAAGATCATAAAGAAAAGAGCATCTGCTCCAAACATGCTACAGTACCTCCAACATGTGTAGTACTCAATCCCAACAGGCACCAACTACATACCCACTTTGTGGACACTTCTTACTACTATTCTTCTTCGTTGTGCGTCGGACAGATGTTTGCATCTCTTTATTACTGCATTATCCCCCAGTTCCATTTAATAGATGTTCTTATCAATTTTTTTTTTAATATTCGTATAAAATCCATTTCTTAATGTGAAACTTTCACGACGCTGATGCCAAATAATTGAAGTTTTGTATACCATTTTCAAGTAATTTTCATATGATTCAAATACATTTTGGTCTCCCAGCTCCTTAATTACCTCCCTGGGGAGCCAAGTGCCACCCCCTTTAAACGCAGGCTACGTAAATTTGTTTGTTTTGGGGGGGGGGGGGGTAAAATAAAAGCTAGAATATAAACTTATCATACAAACCAGATAAACCAAAGTTGTGGTTGGGTTTGGCTCTGGTCAACGCTCACCTCTCCATTGAGCGATATGATATACAAATGACTTTAGATTTGATAATGAGACTCACAAGCTTGCATTATACTGTAACAGGTTACCTCATATGTTTTAATTATCTTTAATTTCAGATATTCAGTTTTGGAACAACCGTGAAAGTCTTGAGGGTCTGTCGGTGCGTTCAGTGTTCTTCAACGTGTTCCAGTCGGTTATTGTGCTCCTGTACGTGCTAGACAATGAGACCAACTTTGTCATCAAGGTGTCCTGTTTTATTGGGCTTGGTATCGAGTTGTGGAAGATTACAAAGGTAAATAAAAGATATTGACCATTTTTGACGGTGAATTTAGATTTTTGTGCAGAATCTAATTTTGCTATCACGACCACTGCACCATGTCACCATTCCTTCCATAGTCTGTTGCATCACGGTACCACCTCTATGGTTTGGATAAAATGTACATAATGGTAGTTATCTTGAAGTGAAAGTAAAAAGTGGATTAAAAGCAGAGAGCATTAAAACCATTTTTTTAGATATAAGTTAAGAATTATTAGTGCAGGGAGAAAGTGTGAGGGGAGAAAGTATTGTGAACCAGTTACTGAAGAGAGAGGATTATACTAATAAAAGCATGGTCTATATTGAGTTAAGACGGTCTATATTAAGTTAAGACTGGGAGCCGGTCGGCCGAGCGGACAGCACACTGGACTTGTGATCCTGTGGTCCCGGGTTCGATCCTGGGCGCCAGCGAGAAACAATGGGCAGAGTTTCTTTCACCCTATGCCCCTGTTACCTAGCAGTAAAATAGGTACCTTGGTGTTAGTCAGCTGTCACGGGCTGCTTCCTGGGGGTAGAGGCCTGGTCGAGGACCGGGCCGCGGGGACACTATAAAAGCTCCAAAATCATCTCAAGATAAGACTGCTCAATAGCTCGGTCGATAGAGCTTCGGCCTCGTTCACATGGGGTCCGCTGTTACTCTCTCCTAGAGACCAGCTGAATGGTATGGGGACATGATTATATTATTCCCATGGTGTCCTTATAGATTGTATAGCATTTTATTGCATTTCACCGTAACACATTTAAGATACATCACTGTGTCATATGGCAATTTTAACACTTATTTTACATATTTCTGCATGTTCTATATAGTGTGAACAATGCTCTTGAACCTTACTGAGAGGTTGCACAGTAAAAACCTATAGTTGTAATTTCTGTGTAATGAATATTGTATGACTACAGTACTCATTACATGCATTTTAATGAGCTAAAATGGGGGTTTAGTGAACTGCAGTTAGTGCATTTTAGCAGGTGCTTTTATACATACAGTACTGGATGGTGGAGTTTGCTTTATGTATGTTATGAAATTGGCATGTAACTAATATTTGATTTGACTCAACAGGTAACGGACGTTTCTCTTAACCGTGACAATAGGATCATGGGCATTCCTACCATCAAATTTACCGACAAAGGGACATACATCAAGTCCATGACAAGGCAATACGACGAGCTAGCCTTCCGGTACCTGTCAATGGCGTTGTTTCCGCTGCTAGGTGGCTACTGCGTCTACTCTCTCATCTACCACGAGCACAAGGGATGGTACTCCTTTGTGCTGTCAATGCTCTATGGCTTCCTACTCACCTTTGGTACGTATCCATTTACTGTTATGCTTAGATTGTGTGTTAGATTCGTGAATATTTTGACATTGTATCTTGTAAGTGGAATCTCTTAAACGTGTACTAGCATTCTAAAAGTGTTTATGTTCAGTCCATTCTCTCGGTTTTTGCCTCTTTGTAAAAAATGCAAATGTTTGAATGAACCAGAAATGTATGAATCCAAGCAACCCAAAAAATGCAATGTTTGGGTGAGAAGATGGGTCCCCCCCCCCCCATAGTGGGTTGAGAATGTGTGTTTTGCCCCCCCCCCCCATCTTGGCTTGAGATGATGGGTTCAGCTCCCCATCTTGGGTTGAGAAGATGGGTTGTCCCACCATCTTGGGTTGAGAAGATGGGTTGTCCCACCATCTTGGGTTGTGCCACCCCCTTCCCCAAATAAGATGCTGTACCATCACTGCCAATGATCTTTATCATCCAATAAAGAAGTTTAAATATAAATTTTGAAAATATGCTGCTTTTATTATGGTAATTATTTCAGATGTTAATTATTGGTATTTTTGTTTTAGGATTCATCATGATGACTCCACAATTGTTCATCAACTACAAACTCAAATCTGTGGCTCATCTTCCATGGAGGATGCTTACCTATAAGGCCTTGAATACCTTCATTGATGACATATTTGCCTTTGTCATCAAGATGCCAACCATGTATAGGTTAGGCTGCTTGAGGGATGATGTCATCTTCTTCATCTTCTTGTATCAGGTATGGCTTTAGTGTTGTGTCTACAGCAGCATCCTTCTCTCTCACCTTCCCTCTCCTCCTACCCCTCCTCTCCCCATCCCTCATCTTCCTTCCCCAATCTTCCTCCCCCTCCCTTCCTCCTCCCTTCCTCCACCCTCCCTTCCTCCCCCCTCCCACCCTCCCTTCCTCCCCCCTCCCACCCTCCCTTCCTCCCCCCTCCCACCCTCCCTTCCTCCCCCCTCCCACCCTCCCCCCTCCCACCCTCCCTTCCTCCCCCCTCCCTTCCTCCCCCCTCCCTTCCTCCCCCCTCCCACCCTCCCTTCCTCCCCCCTCCCACCCTCCCTTCCTCCCCCCTCCCACCCTCCCTTCCTCCCCCCTCCCACCCTCCCTTCCTCCCCCCTCCCACCCTCCCTTCCTCCCCCCTCCCACCCTCCCTTCCTCCCCCCTCCCTTCCTCCCCCCTCCCACCCTCCCTTCCCCCCCCCCTCCCACCCTCCCACCCTCCCTTCCTCCCACCCTCCCTTCCTCCCACCCTCCCTTCCTCCCACCCTCCCTTCCTCCCACCCTCCCTTCCTCCCCCCTCCCACCCTCCCTTCCTCCCCCCTCCCCCCTTCCTCCCCCCTCCCACCCTCCCTTCCTCCCCCCTCCCACCCTCCCTTCCTCCCCCCTCCCACCCTCCCTTCCTCCCACCCTCCCTTCCTCCCCCCTCCCTCCCTTCCTCCCCCCTCCCTTCCTCCCCCCTCCCACCCTCCCCCCTCCCACCCTCCCTTCCCCCCCCCCCCTCCCACCCTCCCTTCCTCCCCCCTCCCACCCTCCCTTCCTCCCCCCTCCCTTCCTCCACCCTCCCTTCCTCCCCCCTCCCTTCCTCCACCCTCCCTTCCTCCCCCCTCCCACCCTCCCCCCTCCCACCCTCCCTTCCTCCCCCCTCCCACCCTCCCTTCCTCCCCCCTCCCACCCTCCCACCCTCCCTTCCTCCCCCCTCCCTTCCTCCCCCCTCCCACCCTCCCTTCCTCCCCCCTCCCACCCTCCCTTCCTCCCCCCTCCCACCCTCCCTTCCTCCCCCCTCCCTTCCTCCCCCCTCCTACCCTCCCTTCCTCCCCCCTCCCACCCTCCCTTCCTCCCCCCTCCCACCCTCCCTTCCTCCCCCCTCCCACCCTCCCTTCCTCCCCCCTCCCACCCTCCCTTCCTCCCCCCTCCCTTCCTCCCCCCTCCCACCCTCCCTTCCTCCCCCCTCCCTTCCTCCCCCCTCCCACCCTCCCTTCCTCCCCCCTCCCACCCTCCCTTCCTCCCCCCTCCCTTCCTCCCCCCTCCCACCCTCCCTTCCTCCCCCCTCCCACCCTCCCTTCCTCCCCCCCTCCCACCCTCCCTTCCTCCCATATAAAGTTATTAGGTGTGCAAGACTTTTAATCTGTAGAATATTTCCTATGAAGCTGCCTGAAAGTGACAAGAGTTAATATTACCGATTGGTTTCCTTGCTAATACAAACATTTCTTTCAGCGTTACATCTATCCTGTCGATTCGTCTAGAGTAAATGAGTTTGGGTTCTCCCAAGACATGGAGAAGAAGGCGAAGGAGATGAAGGAAGCAGCATCACTGGGCAATGGTGCTGCTACACCTGAGCTAGAACCACTCAAGTCTCTGGAAGACAAGAAGGAAGATTAATATTATGGAAATGATGGGTTAGTTAATGTAGTAAACAAATTGTTTTATATGGGTATCTTTCTCAAGACAGGACGTGGACGACATGAAATGGCTCGAGAAGACACTTGCAGTATTCATAAAGTAATTAACGCCTCTGAACTTGGCTGTGCGAACAAGTCTTATGACAAATATTTTATGGCTGGATTATATAAGGATTAGGATGCTTGAACTTTATTTAACGGAGCAGAATAGTTTTGCTCGTACAAAGCAATTCTTTCAAATTACATATGTTTTATTTTTATGACTGAAAAGCTGTAAGAGTTTAAAGTTTGCAGAATGGTGAGGCTGGACTCATTGTACGAGGGAGCCAGATTATGTAATGGTGATAGTTAATGTTTATAGTTAACCATTAACAAATCCACGGCACCACTGGCAGTGAAGGATGAGATTAGTTTTGACATGTGTAATGAAGACTTGGAGGAGAATATAGACTTTCACTTTTTTTTTTTTATAGTCAAGGGACTTGTAGGCTAAACAAAAATACATGTGGTTCAAATTACATGCTGCCAAATAAAAAAAAACTGGTTTTAAGAGCCTTTTTCACATCGGTGGAGATACCTCCACACCCAATAGTTTTAAAGTGCTAATGAATATGGCCCTTATGCTTAAAAACCAATAATTGAATGTTAAATCGGGCAATTTTTGCTATGTGTCGCTTATTTGAGGCAGTGTCATTATACTTGCGTCTATGTACGTGTGCACTGTCTTGTCGCTGGGTCGCGTTACGACTACAAAACACCTATCAAGTTCAGATTTTGAGTAAAGGGATTTGCAAGGATACTAATTAAATTGCCAAAATCTATACTTGTAAAACCCATTGTACATTCTTGTATATAAATAAATTGTTAGTGCTAAATGTGCAATTTTGTTTGTTTTTTTGTTTTAGCACCAGCTTGTTCTGTTGGGCTGCTGTTATTAAGTCTGTGAGTGAGCGTTGTGAATATTTGTTACGTCTTTCGTTCCGGAATTCGAGTAATGATTAGCAAGTGCAGTAATTAAGTTTTTCTTACATGTCGTAAACATTTCAAGATATTGCTGTAAGTTATGTAATATACAGCGCACAATATACTTGATTTGCATATTTACTGAAAATAATAATAACCGGTAATTCATTTAGAGTAACTTGCTCTTTCCCTTCATCATTAGACGTTTCAAAGGAATGCTAGTGTGTGAAATTCTTTTGTGGCCGTTTCTTAAACGGCCACAAAGAAATTGTGCTTCGTTTAAGCAAACTAAAATATAACAGCGAGGATGCAAGAAATAGCAGGAATTAGGAGGAAATTATAAAGATGGCAGTGGACTAGGATTTCCTACAGTACCCAAATGGCATATTAATTAAGCCTGACCAGTGTATTAAAGTATGGTATTATAAAATTATCCTTTTCCTTACTTTTCTGTAATTTAAAATATTTTTTCTAGGCTTTCAGACATTCACATTTGTAAATTTTTTAGCGATACGTGGAATATATGGATTTGTGTGTTTGATTTTAATCGCACTGTTTCTTAGGAATGCAGAATTTTATTGTGTTCAACGAGAATGTTACCGGTGAAGTGTTGGCGATGTTGAATATGATTGTTTACTTGTAAATATCCTTTTGTGGATGAATAATTTTAACATTTTAGTTATAAAAGCAATGGGCCAATTCGGTTATTTTTGCCCAATTAGAGCTGGGTAATTAGAACTATATGTAATGTTTTGTTTGGCCTTTAATAAAGTTAATATAAAGTGTAATCATTTACTAAAACGTCCTACACGTGCATTGTGTAAAAACTGAAAATAAAATGGGTTCTATTTAATAATAGACCTAAATGAGGGGGTGCATAAGATGCAAAGAACTTCCTAGTTGTTCTACTTAAAGTTTATTAATGTTTGCCACCTCCATGTAAGCACTCCAAGTGCATTGCTTAAGAAGCACATCATTGTAGTGGTAAGGTGAGCAAACGATCAGGATTTTAAAGTTGTGCAGAGTGCATTGTATAATAGTTTCAGGAGACCAAGAGTTTCATGCCCACTGGCAGAAACTTTAAAAAAGAGCACACACACCACTGCACATGTTTGGAGTCTACACGAGAACTGGATAAAGGCAGTCGCTTGTGTAGGCGGGGCACGTGTGTGTGTAGGCAAGATCTTATATCTCTGGGAAAGTTTCACAAATATTGTGGCGGTATGATAGTGGAATAACATTGTCTGAAAAATTCAGAATTTTAGGGACCTACCTAAATCCAATGCTAGCTCGCTTTTTTTATTATATATCTGAACATGTAATTTATGTACATGGGTTTAATCAGCTTGTCTTTCAGTGGGCACAATATCCAAGAATGATGTTGAATCAACGTTATCAGCATGACGGCTGAGTGGACAGAGCTTGGGATTTGTAATCCTAAGGTTCCAGGTTCGCTCCCCGGCGGAGGTGGAAACAATTGGGCAGTTTCTTTTCACTCTGATGCTCCTGTTCACCTAGCAGTAAATAGGTACCTGGGAGTTAGACAGCTGTTACAGGCTGCTTCCTGGGGGAGTGTAACATAAAGGTCTGGTCGAGGACCGGGCCACGGGGACGCTATGTCCCCAAGAGCATCTCAAGCTCTCAAAATAGCATCGATGACATTGATTTGGCATTGCTCTTGGATATCATGGCCACTGGGTCTTCAGACATTCCTGTAGTGCTGTCAACAGGATTAAGCACACAATACTACAGTATATACTCAGATGTTGTGAAGTGTATCTAGTAGAAGAAAGTGATAGCGAGTCTTCCGTCATATCGAGATGTATCCTGTGGAACTGGGGCCAGATTCACGAAAGCACTTACAAATGTGTCCATCTTTCCTCAATCTTTGACAGCTTTGGTTACATTTATTAAACAGTTTACAAGCATGAAAACTTCCCATACAACTGTTGTTATTGTTATAAACAGCCTCCTGGTGCTTCGGAGCTCATTAACTGTTTAATAATTGTAAACAAAGTCGCCAAAGATTGAGAAAAGATGTACAGGTTCGTAAGTGTTTTCGTGAATCTGGCCTCTGGTTGTGTACCAAGAAGTGGGTAGCAAGTATTAATAGTAACAGTAAGTTCCGTGTCTAGTGAGGAAGTCTCACAAGATTACTACACTATTGCTATTACTTAACATGTTACCTAAGTCACAATAGTTTCATTTCAATTTTTTTATATTTATTTTTCATGAACTTAACTACACTTGTACACCTATTATCAGCTGTCTGGTATGTGCTTACTTTTTAAATTGTGTTTTTCTTTTGTGTTGTTAATTTGATTTTTTAATTGTTTTA
The DNA here is from genome assembly GCF_040958095.1 of Procambarus clarkii. Taxonomy (NCBI): domain Eukaryota; kingdom Metazoa; phylum Arthropoda; class Malacostraca; order Decapoda; family Cambaridae; genus Procambarus; species Procambarus clarkii. Next base: position 14,617,021 of record NC_091210.1, on the reverse strand, counting down.
TCAAGATTTCATATTTTGTTATTTACTAGACTTTCATATATTTTTTATGATTTTACATTTTAAGGACTATTTTTGTAAGTCAAAGGAATTGTTAAGCTTTACATATAAATGAATACAGTATATAATATGAATAACTAATCCCCGTACATTTCTATGTTTTCAAATTTAATGTTTTTCCTAAATAAATATATGATTTATGAATGGCATAAATTTGTTTGAATTTGTGTTTATTGGCCTTCAAGGTTTTACCTAGAGTTAGAAAACACTAAAATACTCAACAAAGTTATCATTACAAGCTGTGTAATATGTAATGTTATTCTTTTATTTGTATGAACCATAAACTTCAAATTACAGCAGTTTTCCAGTCAGACCAACTACCCCTCATGGCTGGTGCTGGAGTGTTGACCAGACCACACACTAGAAGGTGAAGGAACGACGATGTTTCGGTCCGTCCTGGACCATTCTCAAGTCGATTGAGAATGGTCCAGGATGGACCGAAACGTCGCTGTCCCTTCACCTTCTAGTGTGTGGTCTGGTCAACATACTTTAGCCACATTATTGTGACTCATTGCCTGCATATGGTGCTGGAGTGCTTTCATAAGCCTCTCGGAAGATTTATGATTGATCATGCTGCCATCATCACACTAATGAACAAATCCACAGCCTCTCAACTACTCTATGGATCATGTAAGGGAAAAAAACTTGGTCCTGTTGTTTTTAAATCACCCCTGTGTTTTGCATGCAAGGAATGAAAGTGTATTACCCATTGCCTTTCATCTGGGAATTTAGTCTGCCCAGGAATATGGACACAGAGGGAAGCTCAGTGTGTCCTAGTTGAAACAATCAATGACCAGGATTTTGCTACTGGTTATTCTACTGTTTGTAAGAGGTCAGTGTATATTAGTATATCTGGAGAGGGTTTTGGAAGAACTACTCGTGTCGTCAAATAATTTGCTGGTGACTTGTGTATACTACCCCATGGGGGTCCTTGCTCCTTATCTGCTCCCCTATGTGCTTGCTCTCTTGGGGGTTCAAGAAATCTTTAAATGTTGGGTTATGCTTACCTCTCCATCCTTTTCCTCGGGCTCGTGTGGTGTGCAACAATGCACACAGGATTTTTCACTCTGGAAGATCCACTCCTCCTTTACCCTGGGAGGATTTTTCTCAGAGTTGAGTGCCTGCTGCTGCCATAGACTCTACCACTGGCTTATGCCGATAGACTTAATGACGCTTGCATTAGCCTCCGCTCAACAGTTCTGGACGTGACTGCACCGCCCCTTGACTGCCTTGATGATCTATGCACTACCACTTGTGTTTCCAGCTAATGTATTGCTGAGTCAATGTCTATCGCAAATGAGATTGGCTCTTGTAGCACCGGTTCTCATCTTCCTCCTGAATTCCTTTCGTGAAAGTGACGTGTTGAGTTACATCCTTTGGGTTTTACTAAACAGTCCTGTTGAACATGATTTCCACTCTGCTTTTTTGTCAATCCATGGCAGTGAACTCCAATTGGATTCAGAGATAATTCTCAGTCTTCCTCATCACACTTTATATATATGCTCATTGAATATGCTCAATATATGCTCATTGTTATTAGCATGGAATATACTAATAACATTAGGAAAATACTATGTCCCATAGAGATGCAATCATCTTCCCTATTAGGAAATTAGGTTAAGGATAAATTGACTGTTGATGGTTATCTTCAGATGATTTCGGGGCTTTAGTGTCCCCGCGGCCGGTCCTCGACCAGGCCTCCACCCCCAGGAAGCAGCCCGTGACAACTGACTAACACCCAGGTACCTATTTACTGCTAGATAACAGGGGCATCAGGGTGAAAGAAAGAAAGAAACTGCCCACTGTTTCTCACCAGTGCCTGGGATCGAACCCCGGATCATAGGATCATGCGTCCAGTGTTCTGTCCGCTAAGCCACCGGCTCCTGGGTTTGATCCTCAAACCATTTCCCTAACTTTGTGTCTGCAAGCATTATTAATGCTCAAGATTTACCTTTGATTGAATAATGAAGATTTAAGTCACCCAAGAGGTGGCATGGGCATGAGTAGCCCCGTCAGTGTCTTTGATGTTTTAGAACTTAATTATCGTTTCCTTCCCATCCTATTTTAGTTCCCACTAATGGTAGATATGGAGGTTTATATTCAAAACAATTCCTCAGTGGGTACATTGGAAGCATCACACTTCAATCTACACAACCTTTATACAAGAAAAAAACAAAGCAATATCAACAGAGACCTCTTCCACAAGTTAAGAGGCGCTTGGCCGAGTTGACGGGCCACATGTGTGGCCCACATAGCCATCTCTCAATTAACAAAAAAAGTTAACACAAACAGGTCTAAAAGTCTTACAAAACAGTTGCTAGGACGGGACCACCGGACGGTCAACGACCAATTCAACGTATATGATGAGAACTGTGAGTTTGGACGGTTGGGCCCCCTGTCATCAGCGCCTTCCCCCTGGCCCCCTCTCGTGGGCCCGTGGTCAGGGGGCCATTAGATAACTACCCATGAATTAAAGAGGAGTGGGATGGGGGGGGGGGTGACATGTGGTTTGGTGGTGAATGTTGTTATTATGGTTCAGAAAATGAGAGGAGATATGAGGGTTGAGGTCCCCCCATACAGGATGGGTATGGGGGCGACTACCATCTACAGGATGGGTATGGGGGGCGACTTCCACCTACAGGATGGGTATGGGGGCGACTACCACCCACAGGATGGGTATGGGGGGTCCACTACCACCTACAGGATGGGTATGGGGGTCCACTACCACCTACAGGATGGGTATGGGGTCCACTACCACCTACAGGATGGGTATGGGGTCCACTACCACCTACAGGATGGGTATGGGGGTCCACTACCACCCACAGGATGGGTATGGGGGTCCACTACCGTCCACAGGATGGGTGTGGGGTCCACTACCACCTACAGGATGGGTATGGGGGTCCACTACCACCCACAGGATGGGTATGGGGGTCCACTACCGTCCACAGGATGGGTATGGGGGTCCACTACCACCCACAGGATGGGTATGGGGGTCCACTACCACCCACAGGATGGGTGTGGGGTCCACTACCGCCCACAGGATAGGTATGGGGGTCCACTACCACCCACAGGATGGGTATGGGGGTTCACTACCACCCACAGGATGGGTATGGGGGTCCACTACTACCCACAGGATGGGTATGGGGGTCCACTACCACCCACAGGATGGGTATGGGGGTCCACTACCACCCACAGGATGGGTATGGGGGTCCACTACCACCCACAGGATGGGTATGGGGGTCCACTACCACCCACAGGATGGGTATGGGGGTCCACTACCACCCACAGGATGGGTGTGGGGTCCACTACCGCCCACAGGATGGGTATGGGGGTCCACTACCACCCACAGGATGGGTATGGGGGTTCACTACCACCCACAGGATGGGTATGGGGGTCCACTACCACCCACAGGATGGGTATGGGGGTTCACTACCACCCACAGGATGGGTATGGGGGTCCACTACTACCCACAGGATGGGTATGGGGGTCTACTACCACCCACAGGATGGGTATGGGGGTCCACTACCACCCACAGGATGGGTATGGGGGTCCACTACTACCCACAGGATGGGTATGGGGGTCCACTACTACCCACAGGATGGGTATGTTCTCGACGTACATTTGAGAATTTCCGGGTTCGAATCCCGGACTCGGAATTCTACCCGGAATATTACAGTCTGGAATAAGAGTGTATTAATCTAGGTGTAGGTATATTAAACCAGGAATAAGTCTACCGGGTATGAATACACTCTGACTTCCTGTCCCCCCGACACAATGAACTATAAATAGCCTCCCGTCCTCCAAACCCAAAGACCATTCCATCCACCCGCCAAACCCCCCAGCTGTTTATGAATGAAAAGCGGTTTACACACGACTCACAACTGCTGACGTTCGAACACTTCCAGAACAAGTGCTTCACTGACGACTGGTGTTCGAACCACAACGCTGTAAATGCTTCACCCACGTACTACAAATACAAATAATCGCCAACAGAACCTAAACACCTAACCTAACCTATGCCTATATATGCACAATATGCTAATATATTATAATATTAATTTATATGTGAGAAAATTCCCGTTTTGAATGAACAACATGTTAAAGTTAATGACTGCGTCTGTGGGGTCGACCGCTGGATGGAATGGACTCGAGTCGAGGACAGGTGGATCAATTCTGTTACTTTCATTATGCAACCCGTTCTCGCACTTGCTTATAGTCAATATTTGCTTATTAATATGTGTGTATGTGATATACTAAACATTATGTGCCTCTGTAACCCTTTCCACTACCCCCCACAAGATGGGTATGGGGTGCATAATAAATGAACTAAACTAAAACATTCTTTAGCCTAAGGACCTGCTGCCAGAAACGTTTGTGCGTGTTAGGGGCTTTGCAAGAATATCACACTCACACCCCAGTGTGCGTGTGTGTGTGTGTGTGTGTGCGTGTGCGTGTGCGTGTGCGTGTGCGTGTGCGTGTGCGTGTGTGCGTGTGTGTGTGTGTGTACTTTCTCAACCCTATGGTACCGTCCTATGTATAAATATATACATAAAAAAATACATATGAGGTGACCTAGATTCATAATTTGATTGGCTTATCATACACCCCACCACTACCCCCCCCCACCCCCCCTCCCAATACAATCAGTGGGGCAGCAGTGGATAGGTTACAATTGCCTCAATTTGCTGCCTACTTACCGCAAATTGGTCCCAGTTGGCTAAACATTTCCGGAAGTAGACCAATTTGAATGAGAAATTGTATATATATATATGAGAGAGTACACTAGGGTGAAAGAGTACTCTAGCAGGAGCGAGGGAGGACGTCTGATGGGTCACAGAGAAGACAGGATGAGGGGAGAATCCTAATCCTAATCCTTCCTCTTCCTCTCCGCCTCACTGGGATTTCCGAAGATCTTGGTGGCACAGCGCGAGTCTGAGCCTCGTCTGTGGCTTGTTCTTGAAGTTATCTTGAGATGATTTCGGGGCTTAGCGTCCTCGCGGCCCGGTTCTCGACCAGGCCATTTTGTTACACATCCTCCAGGAAGAACAGCCCGAAGCAGCTGTCTAACTCCCAGGTACCTATTTACTGCTAGGTAACAGGGATATACGGGTGAAAGAAACATGTCTCCGCCTCCATCGGGGATCGAACCCGGAACCTCAGGATTACGAATCCGAAGCGCTATCCACCCAGCTGTCAGGCGCTCTTAGCAGCCAGGAGAGGCGACTAGCTCCCACAATATACACATACGAATACAAAAATACACACAGGTATACATATATACATCAGTGATCTTGTAATACTTCAATGTTGATCTAATACAAGAATGTAACAACTCTTGTATATATCTCAATATTACAGCAATGTATAACCTCTGGAACTTTATGATCTGTACTCAGTAATACAACTTTTAAGGTAAGACTCAAAGAAAGTGGGCGGTAGTGGACCCCCATACCCATCCTGTGGGCGGTAGTGGACCCCCATACCCATCCTGTGGGTGGTAGTGGACCCCCATACCCATCCTGTGGGTGGTAGTGGACCCCCATACCCATCCTGTGGGTGGTAGTGGACCCCCATACTCATCCTGTGGGTGGTAGTGGACCCCCATACCCATCCTGTGGGTGGTAGTGGACCCCCATACCCATCCTGTGGGTGGTAGTGGACCCCCATACTCATCCTGTGGGTGGTAGTGGACCCCCATACCCATCCTGTGGGTGGTAGTGGACCCCCATACCCATCCTGTGGGTGGTAGTGGACCCCCATACCCATCCTGTGGGTGGTAGTGAACCCCCATACTCATCCTGTGGGTGGTAGTGGACCCCCATACCCATCCTGTGGGTGGTAGTGGACCCCCATACCCATCCTGTGGGTGGTAGTGGACCCCCATACTCATCCTGTGGGTGGTAGTGGACCCCCATACCCATCCTGTGGGTGGTAGTGGACCCCCATACCCATCCTGTGGGTGGTAGTGGACCCCCATACCCATCCTGTGGGTGGTAGTGAACCCCCATACTCATCCTGTGGGTGGTAGTGGACCCCCATACCCATCCTGTGGGTGGTAGTGAACCCCCATACTCATCCTGTGGGTGGTAGTGGACCCCCATACCCATCCTGTGGGTGGTAGTGGACCCCCATACCCATCCTGTGGGTGGTAGTGGACCCCCATACCCATCCTGTGGGTAGTAGTGGACCCCCATACCCATCCTGTGGGTGGTAGTGAACCCCCATACCCATCCTGTGGGCGGTAGTGGACCCCCATACCCATCCTGTGGGTGGTAGTGGACCCCCATACCCATCCTGTGGGTGGTAGTGGACCCCCATACCCATCCTGTGGGTGGTAGTGGACCCCCATACTCATCCTGTGGGTGGTAGTGGACCCCCATACCCATCCTGTGGGTGGTAGTGGACCCCCATACCCATCCTGTGGGTGGTAGTGGACCCCCATACCCATCCTGTGGGTGGTAGTGGACCCCCATACCCATCCTGTGGGTGGTAGTGGACCCCCATACCCATCCTGTGGGTGGTAGTGAACCCCCATACTCATCCTGTGGGTGGTAGTGGACCCCCATACCCATCCTGTGGGTGGTAGTGGACCCCCATACCCATCCTGTGGGTGGTAGTGGACCCCCATACCCATCCTGTGGGTGGTAGTGGACCCCCATACCCATCCTGTGGGTGGTAGTGGACCCCCATACCCATCCTGTGGGTGGTAGTGGACCCCCATACCCATCCTGTGGGTGGTAGTGGACCCCCATACCCATCCTGTGGGTGGTAGTGGACCCCATACCCATCCTGTGGGTGGTAGTGGACCCCATACCCATCCTGTGGGTGGTAGTGGACCCCATACCCATCCTGTGGGTGGTAGTGGACCCCCATACCCATCCTGTGGGTGGTAGTGGACCCCATACCCATCCTGTGGGCGGTAGTGGACCCCATACCCATCCTGTGGGTGGTAGTGGACCCCCATACCCATCCTGTGGGCGGTAGTGGACCCCCATACCCATCCTGTGGGTGGTAGTGGACCCCCATACCCATCCTGTGGGCGGTAGTGGACCCCACACCCATCCTGTGGGTGGTAGTGGACCCCCATACCCATCCTGTGGGTGGTAGTGGACCCCCATACCCATCCTGTGGGTGGTAGTGGACCCCCATACCCATCCTGTGGGTGGTAGTGGACCCCCGTACCCATCCTGTGGGTGGTAGTGGACCCCCGTACCCATCCTGTGGGTGGTAGTGGACCCCGTACCCATCCTGTGGGCGGTAGTGGACCCCCATACCCATCCTGTGGGCGGTAGTGGACCCCCATACCCATCCTGTGGGCGGTAGTGGACCCCCATACCCATCCTGTGGGTGGTAGTGGCCCCCATACCCATCCTGTGGGTGGTAGTGGCCCCCATACCCATCCTGTGGGTGGTAGTGGACCCCCATACCCATCCTGTGGGTGGTAGTGGACCCCCATACCCATCCTGTGAGTGGTAGTGGCCCCCATACCCATCCTGTGGGTGGTAGTGGACCCCCATACCCATCCTGTGGGTGGTAGTGGCCCCCATACCCATCCTGTGGGTGGTAGTGGACCCCCATACCCATCCTGTGGGCGGTAGTGGACCCCCATACTCATCCTGTGGGTGGTAGTGGACCCCCATACCCATCCTGTGGGCGGTAGTGGACCCCCATACCCATCCTGTGGGTGGTAGTGGACCCCCATACCCATCCTGTGGGTGGTAGTGGACCCCCATACCCATCCTGTGGGCGGTAGTGGACCTCCATACCCATCCTGTGGGTGGTAGTGGACCCCCATACCCATCCTGTGGGTGGTAGTGGACCCCCATACCCATCCTGTGGGCGGTAGTGGACCCCCGTACCCATCCTGTGGGTGGTAGTGGACCCCCGTACCCATCCTGTGGGTGGTAGTGGACCCCCATACCCATCCTGTGGGTGGTAGTGGACCCCCGTACCCATCCTGTGGGTGGTAGTGGACCCCCGTACCCATCCTGTGGGTGGTAGTGGACCCCCATACCCATCCTGTGGGTGGTAGTGGACCCCCATACCCATCCTGTGGGTGGTAGTGGACCCCATACCCATCCTGTGGGTGTCTTGAGTTATCTTGAGATGATTTCGGGGCTTTTAGTGTCCCCGCGGCCCGGTCCTCGACCAGGACTCCACCCCCAGGAAGCAGCCCGTGACAGCTGACTAACTCCCAGGTACCTATTTACTGCTAGGTAACAGGGGCATTCAGGGTGAAAGAAACTTTGCCCATTTGTTTCTGCCTCGTGCGGGAATCGAACCCGCGCCACAGAATTACGAGTCCTGCGCGCTATCCACCAGGCTACGAGGCCCCTGGGTGGTAGTGGACCCCCATACCCATCCTGTGGGTGGTACTGGACCCCCATACCCATCCTGTGGGCGGTAGTGAACCCCCATACCCATCCTGTGGGTGGTAGTGGACCCCCATACCCATCCTGTGGGCGGTAGTGGACCCCCCATACCCATCCTGTGGGTGGTAGTGGACCCCCCATACCCATCCTGTGGGTGGTAGTGGCCCCCATACCCATCCTGTGGGTGGTAGTGGACCCCCATACCCATCCTGTGGGTGGTAGTGGACCCCCATACCCATCCTGTGAGTGGTAGTGGCCCCCATACCCATCCTGTGGGTGGTAGTGAACCCCCATACCCATCCTGTGGGTGGTAGTGAACCCCCATACCCATCCTGTGGGTGGTAGTGGACCCCCATACCCATCCTGTGAGTGGTAGTGGCCCCCATACCCATCCTGTGGGTGGTAGTGAACCCCCATACCCATCCTGTGGGTGGTAGTGGACCCCCATACCCATCCTGTGGGCGGTAGTGGACCCCCATACCCATCCTGTGGGTGGTAGTGGACCCCCCATACTCATGCTGTGGGTGGTAGTGGACCCCCATACCCATCCTGTGAGTAGTGTAAAAGGAGACAAATTGGGGTAAAATTTTTCAGAAACGGTTGGGCACTTCCATGCCGACTTGACTCTCGGGGGCGGATTCGACCAACCCGCTTATTTTGGGTGGTTAGGTTAGGGCACAGTCAGCGCGCTCCTGGCTGGCTGGCGGGGGTGGTCCCCCCTGGGGTCCCGGGGGGACCACCACCCAGGGTGTACCTGAGCAACTGGTGCCCTATCCTAACCTGTTTTCCTGTACGATTTGTCTCGTGCGTATAAGATGAGTCTAGGGCCTCAAGAAGGGGGTCTCTACTTATGAGAGGTACCGAGGATGAATGTTCAATAGTTGGAAACCAAAAAAATACACTGGTAAAAGGCATATAAACGTTATTTGGAGTATTTAATGGCACTAGTATATGTGTGCGTGTGTTTTTTTTATGTAAATACAATATATCTGTTTTTTTTTTAATTCCTGCTGAGAAGTGTATCTGAAATAAAGGGTTTTGTCTTTACATTTGGTAAGGTTTCAATAATCAGGTAAAAAATAACATGAGAAAGACTCGAGTTATATTTTTTCATCAGTTACTCCAGATTATTGTCCCCATTTTCTCTATATTCCGTTTCACAGAAAACATCTTCACGGGCGGTCCAGTCCCGTTTTCGTCGAGGGGGAAACTAAGATAATTGACAGAAAAAAAATATATGCAAGTTCCATTTTTATTTCCAAACATTGGATAGTTTAATTATTAAGATCGGGAGTTTGCTTATTATTCAGATCTGGAAACAACAACGTATAATTATTTCATGTTTTTTTTTCATCCAAACATATGGAAACAAGTATTTATGTTTTAATTTTAGAGGAAAGAACATTATCAAATATTTGTTTTGTTTGTGTTTTCATAGGAAAGAGCAAACATCAGAAAAGACATAATTCATTCATTCAGTATTATAGATATCCCCCCCCCCACCCACCGGTAAATTAAAAACATTATTTATTTTCATCGTTAGTTCTTTTTTATTTAACAAATAAAACCTACAATACACATAACTACAATAATATATATATATATATATATATATATATATATATATATATATATATATACATATATATATATATATATATATATATATATATATATATATATATATATAATTAATAATTAAACTATCCAATGTTTGGAAATAAAAATGGAACTTGCATATATTTTTTTTCTGTCAATTATCTTAGTTTCCCCCTCGACGAAAACGGGACTGGACCGCCCGTGAAGATGTTTTCTGTGAAACGGAATATAGAGAAAATGGGGACAATAATCTATTTATTTATTTATTTATTTATTTATGCATATACAAGAATGTACATAAGGAATGTGAGGATACAATTATGGTAATTACAGTCTTGTAAAGCCACTAGCACGCGCAGCGTTTCGGGCAGGTCCTTAATCTAAGAAAATTTTAAGGAGGTAAATACTTGCAAAATTTATAGACAAAAAAATGATAACAGATTACATGGAATGAAAAAAAACAAAAAAAAAAAAGATGAGAGAAAATTATAGGTACAGTATATTAAAGCACATAGGTAGCTATGATTGATTGCAATGACAGCTTAAAATGGTAGTTGACAACAAATTGGTAGGCACAATACAGCAGAAACAATATAAGATTGATTGCAATGACAGCTTGGATGGTAGTTGACAAAAATTGGTAGTCACAATACAGCATATGGCTAGCACATAAAAGAAGACAGCAATGAACACAATGATAAGGTTGTTTGATATTACATAAAAATTAGGAGATTGGGTACCACTAGGTACAGAGCAAATTAAAGCTCAGTGTAGGAAACTAAATAGATGAAGTTAGGTACTTTTTGGTTTTGCTTTTAAATAAGGCAAAAGTTTTACAGTTTTTCAATTCACTAGGGAGTGAGTTCCATAGACTAGGTCCCTTAATTTGCATAGAGTGTTTACACAGATTAAGTTTGACCCTGGGGATATCAAAGAGATATTTATTTCTGGTGTGGTGATAATGGGTCCTATTACATCTGTCCAGGGAGAGTTTCAGAGCATGGAGTAATAATCTGGAGTAACTGATGAAAAAATATAACTCGAGTCTTTCTCATGTTATTTTTTACCTGATTATTGAAACCTTACCAAATGTAAAGACAAAACCCTTTATTTCAGATACACTTCTCAGCAGGAATTAAAAAAAAAACAGATATATTGTATTTACATAAAAAAAACACACGCACACATATACTAGTGCCATTAAATACTCCAAATAACGTTTATATGCCTTTTACCAGTGTATTTTTTTGGTTTCCAACTATTGAACATTCATCCTCGGTACCTCTCATAAGTAGAGACCCCCTTCTTGAGGCCCTAGACTCATCTTATACGCACGAGACAAATCGTACAGGAAAACAGGTTAGGATAGGGCACCAGTTGCTCAGGTACACCCTGGGTGGTGGTCCCCCCGGGACCCCAGGGGGGACCACCCCCGCCAGCCAGCCAGGAGCGCGCTGACTGTGCCCTAACCTAACCACCCAAAATAAGCGGGTTGGTCGAATCCGCCCCCGAGAGTCAAGTCGGCATGGAAGTGCCCAACCGTTTCTGAAAAATTTTACCCCAATTTGTCTCCTTTTACACTACTGTGGTACTGCCCAATACTGGCACTATGGCGGTGTGTCCACTCACAGGATGAGTGACGCTGCCCAATACTGTCACTATGGTGGTGTGTCAACTCAAAGGATGAGTGGCGCTGCCCAATACTGTCACTATGGCGGTGTCCACTCACAGGATGAGTGGCGCTGCCCAATACTGTTACTATGGCGGTGTGCCCACTCACAGGATGAGTGACGCTGCCCAATACTGTCACTATGGCGGTGTGTCCACTCACAGGATGAGTGACGCTGCCCAATACTGTCACTATGGCGGTGTGTCCACTCACAGGATGAGTGGCGCTGCCCAATACTGTCACTATGGCGGTGTGTCCACTCACAGGATGAGTGGCGCTGCCCAATACTGTCACTATGGCGGTGTGTCCACTCACAGGATGAGTGGCGCTGCCCAATACTGTCACTATGGCGGTGTGTCCACTCACAGGATGAGTGGCGCTGCCCAATACTGTCACTATGGCGGTGTGTCCACTCACAGGATGAGTGGCGCTGCCCAATACTGTCACTATGGTGGTGTGTCCACTCACAGGATGAGTGGCGCTGCCCAATACTGTCACTATGGCGGTGTGTTCACTCACAGGACGAGTGGCGCTGCCCAATACTGTCACTATGGCGGTGTGTCCACTCACAGGATGAGTGGCGCTGCCCAATACTGTCACTATGGCGGTGTGTTCACTCACAGGATGAGTGGTACTGCCCAATACTGGCACTATGGCGGTGTGTCCACTCACAGGATGAGTGACGCTGCCCAATACTGGCACTATGGCGGTGTGTCCACTCACAGGATGAGTGACGCTGCCCAATACTGGCACTATTGCGGTGTGTCCACTCACAGGATGAGTGACGCTGCCCAATACTGTCACTATGGCGGTGTGTCCACTCACAGGATGAGTGACGCTGCCCAATACTGGCACTATGGCGGTGTGTCCACTCACAGGATGAGTGACGCTGCCCAATACTGTCACTATGGCGGTGTGTCCACTCACAGGATGAGTGACGCTGCCCAATACTGTCACTATGGCGGTGTGTCCACTCACAGGATGAGTGACGCTGCCCAATACTGTCACTATGGCGGTGTGTCCACTCACAGGATGAGTGACGCTGCCCAATACTGTCACAAAACAGGATCCATATTATATAAACATCATATAAACTTGATGGAACTGAAGCTCTGATGATTCCCTGCTTCACCTAGGTTATCTTGAGGTTATCTTGAGAGGATTTCGGGGCTTAGCGTCCCCGTGGCCCGGTCCTCGACCAGGCCTCCTTTTCGTTACACACCCCCAGGAAGCAGCCCATAGCAGCTGTCTAACTCCCAGGTACCTATTTACTGCTAGGTGAACAGGATAATCAGAGTGAAAGAAACTCTGCCCATTTGTTTCCGCCTCCACGGGGGATTGAACCCGGAACTTTAGGACTACGAACCCCGAGCGCTATTCACTCAGCCGTCAGGCCCCCAGGTTGAGTCAGACTTGACCTATAATCTGCCAGAATTCACTTGTTGAGGGCCACTGTGAATAGCTGGCACTCCTGCCCTGGCACCGCTGTACACAGGTGGTCCAAGGAGAGCAGTTTTGGGCATTGACCCCGACAACAAGACATTAAATGCACAATAATGACACTATGTAAAAGACACATCAAACACTTTATGTAGGGCATACGTAAATCTGTGTATCTATGTATTTACGTATGTAGGTTAGCTTAGCATTTTAAAAACACCGTAACACCTTCTGTGGTTGAGTGTTCAATAAACCCTTGAACTATATGTTTAACACTTCTCTAACCCTGTCCATGGAGGACAGAAGAAAATGTATATATGCTGGTTAGCATTGTAAATGTGTGGCCACGTCTGTGGTAGAAAAAATAATAAAACAACAACAACAACAACAACACGACATAATTAATAGTTTTGCAGTCCCCTGTGGCGCTGTGGTAGAGCACTCGCCCGGCACTTCGCCATCGCTTTCGCCTGGGTTCGTATCCTGGTCGGGGAGGATTGACTTTATGTAAATAATTAACTGTAGCCTCTGTTAAGTACCCATTCACCCAGCAGTTAATGGGTACGTGGTTATTAAACGATTTGACGAGTCGTATTCCAGAGAAAATTAGTATTAAGGACCTGCCCGAAAAGCTATGCGAGCATTTACAAGAATGTAAGAACTATTGTATAAATGAATAAATAACAAGTTTATCTTAAATGAACTCCCTCGCCCTCTTAAGTCTGTCTTAAGCTAAAGCTACACATCACAAACATGTCTTGGTGTCTCAAGCAGATGTCCATATTAGCTATTATCCCCTCGAGGCTTTAATATCGTCCCTTCAGTAATTAACGCTTCGGGACATTGCAAAATTTGCGATACTGTGAATTCAGATTCCAATTATTGGCGATATCAAAGCTCTTTGTTTGATAGCAAAGCTCTTTGTTTGATATCAAAGCTCTATGTGTTCATTATTTGTGCCTGCAGGATCGAGCTCCTAGCTCTTGGACTCCGCCTTTCTAACAGTGGGTTGTCTAATGTGCTAACTCCCAATCTAATTTTCTCTTATCATATTTTCTACAAATATTTCTCTCTTACACACACATTCCCAGGATGCAGCCCGTAGTAGCTAACTTCTAGTACCTATTTTCTGCTAGGTAAACAGAGGCATCAAGGAAAAGAAACTGCCCATTTGTTTCTACCTCGGCCGGGAATCGAACCCCTGGCCCTTTGGACTACCTCGGAGCCTCAGCATACTGTATCCACAGCATTACTAACTACTTCAAGCATTACTTCGTATATATGGCTAAGTGTGTATTAAGTGAGTGTCTTGGGTTGTCTTGTATAACTTTTCACTCAAACGCAATGCACTCAACTTACTTTTGTTTTGATAGATGGAGATTGTGTGAAGGTTTTTGTGCACTCGATGACTGTAGGAGTGGTAGGGGGGCGTGGCACTCTTGATGTCAAGACTTGAGTGAATTTACCTCGATGCACTTAATATTAAACTTAATTAAGTCCTATCAACCTCGGGAGGGTTATTGAGGCCAACACAAGAGCCTACTAACTCTCCAGCAAGTATACTTTAGTATACTTGCTGGGTAGTATACGGTAAACTGTGTATACATATACAGAGAAGGTCCAGTACACTCACTCGGGAAGGCACGGCAAGTATTGTTTTGGTCATCAGCTGATCGCATCTGATTCTTCCATACATGATACACGTTTTCTATGATTGCTCGGGTCAGTTCAAGAGTATAATGTGACTTATAATTGTGATTGACGGTAGATTGCTAAAGCAATTCCTTGGCTAATTGGTGTTTTATATGTAGTGAGAGGTAGCCTGCACATATATATGTGCTCGATGTTGAAGGAAGTCTTGAAAGGGATAAATTCTTGTTTGAAAAGATTATGAAATTATTTTGTTTGAAGCTGTGGAGATAATGCTCAGTTGTGTCTATAATATTGGCAGTGGATGCATGATCCATATATGTTATCGATAATGACGCTATCATGAGAATTAGACTATAGGGCATAATATAAACATAGGCATAAGGCATAAACTGGATCAACCAGTTTAAGATAAAAACTAAACACTACCTAATAAATTCCCTGTAACCCACCTCACTCTTCTATTGTCAACCCATGTCTGTTATTTTTTTTAATCAACACTGTTTGTCAACCTATTGTATTTGTGCTGCTTTTTCAGTCATGTTCCCCTTTTTTTTATCTTTATTTGTATTTGTTCTCAAACACTTTTTATTCTTTATGCTCAATTAGTATTAAGTTCTAGATATTAATGTTTTTCTTGCCCGAAACGCATTGCGTAATAGTGGCTTTAGGCATTGTATGTACTAGCTCTATCTATATATCAATCCATTAATGTATCATCACTTGTATGTTTGTACCTTACCTGAATAAACATATTTATTTATTTATTTATAATATAGCTTACAGCGTTTTAATTTTTTTTATAAAAAACGGAATATTTTCTACCCGCGTCACGAACATTCACAACAGATGAAACGCAATAACTTATAACCCGGCTCCATTATATTAAATTGTTATTTTTTCCCCTTTGCATTTTTAGCACATATTTGTGCAAATTCATGAACATATATTGCAAGAAAAGCGTTTTTAATTATTCATGACGTGGCTTAAATTAAAGGATATAAATTTCTTAAATTCTAAAATGTCTTCAATAAATTTTCGTTTAATTTTTATTAACTCTATAGATTTTTGTATGAATTCAAAAGGTAATCGCACCAGTCAACTTTAATTAACAGTTTTACCTACCATAATATAATTAATTTACTACGAACAACAATGAATGCCTAAGCGCCTGTGGTTGCCATGACAACAGAGGAGCCGACGTCTCGTTTGTAAACATTCCCATGACAGCTCCACCCGTCCCCCTTTCCCTTGTTAACTGTTCCTCCCACTGGTTGTTAGTACGGGTTGTTAGTACGGGTTGTTAGTACGGGTTGTTAGTACGGGTTGTTAGTACGGGGTGTTAGTACGGGTTGTTAGTACGGGGTGTTAGTACGGGTTGTTAGTACGGGTTGTTAGTACGGGTTGTTAGTACGGCTTCATGCTTCTGTTTTAGTAAACAACAGGGTCTCGTAGTATAGTTGGCTTCGTTCCCGACTCACAATCGAACGAAGATAAAACTCTCTATTATATGTGAATAATATTTTGTCCTGGACTATGTTCCGGTCTAGAGTATACTTACTGACTGGTTAGTAAACTGTAGTGACAGTCTTAATAACCCTCCAGGAGCTGATAGGCCTTATAACCCATCAGAGGTTGATAGACTTTAATCACGCTTCAGAGGCTGATAGGCCTTAAGACCAATACCAAAGAATACATAATGGTGAGCTGTATCTCACCTGTATTGGAGTTTCAGAATGTGCAGTATTGGCCATCTTGTCTTAAAACTCTAAATTATTAATGTTTTCTGTAACATTTCTAATATTTTGTTAATGTGTAATTTTTAAATAGCTGCTGTATCCACGTACATTATATAATTTACCTGAGTTTACCTGAGGGCCACTAATACTAGAGGCCTCGATGGGGGGACAGGAAAGCGGGCGGTTTGTCAAAGGTCCCCCCAATAACTGATGTGATGTGTAATTGGTCTGAAGGTCGTTAGAGGTGTTAGACTACACACTACGAACTAGCGATGGTTTCGTCTCTCTCTCATAAAGGCCCATCTAAAACACACACAATAAATACATAGAGCCAACACACACAATAAATAAAAATGAAAATTAATATCGCTGTAACTCTTTCATGTAAATGCAAAGCGAAGTGTGCATTGCTAAATATATTTCTGTTTGTTGGTTCATTAAAAGTTTTTTTTAGTGTCATTTTCAAGAGCCGGAGTGGCGTTAGAAGATACTGTTTTCGTCAGTAAAAATTCTATCTGTCTGCTTATTTGCTTATTTTTAGGAGCAAATGAGACAGTTTTGTATTGAGATTCCAGGCGTTTGTAATCAGCAGACTGCAGCAGACATTCCTAAACTTAATGACAGTTAATTGTTAGATTTTTATCTCTAAGGTGTTAGAATGTTAAAATTACATGTCTAATACTCTCTCTCGCTCTCTCTCTCTCTCTCGCTCTCTCTCTCTCTCTCTCTCTCTCTCTCTCTCTCTCTCTCTCTCTCTCTCTCTCTCTCTCTCTCTCTCTCTCTCTCACACACACAGCAATGCAATGCTCATGAAGGATGTCTTCCAAGGAATTCAATTCCATGTTCCTGCCTTATACAAATCTAAAAATACATTCAATTCCTTTTATTGAATATATCACGGACACTTTATTCACATGCTACATTTTCCACAGAAATCTGAGATTCCCGTAATGTGGAATAGTGTCGTAGGGAATATCGTAGCTTTAAACAGTCGTAGAATATCGTAGAGTCTTGAACTGTGTCGCAGATAGCCGTAGAATGTCTTAGAATCTTGTGCTGTGTCACAGAGAGTCATAGAATATCGTACATTCTAGCTCTATGTCGCAGACAGTCGTAGAATGTCTTAGAATGTTGTAGCAAGCTGAGGTGCTGTGATAAAGGCGTCCATAATAGGGTGTACAAGCACAGTGTATAGACACACTGAAGGTCATTATTCTCACTACACGATATATCAGTGCAATCAAATTCGCTGAGATAAATGTGTGTCTCAGCAAGTGCTTTATCAAGCACACGTCTTGGTGAGAATGTGTCGCATTGCACAGGCATTATGTGAGGAATATTGGAATTACAAGCATTATTACAGCGTCTAGACAGCTAATCACCATCGCATGGTTATTTGATTGGCAATTTCACACCAATTGGCTCTTGCAAAAAGGTTTAAATCTGCTTCTGTGATTGTTGAACTAGGAAGTGTGAACGAGTGCATGTATAATTGGTGATTGCTTTTCATCTATTGTTAGTAATGATTGTTGTTTGTGCTCTAATGACTTGGAGTGCCTCCTATCACGAGTCCCTCAGTGTATGTGGTGACATCTACCTCTGAACTACGGGCTCACCATAGCCCGTGCTACTTGGAACTATTTGTTACAAGTAGCGAATCTTAAACAACAACAACATCTACCTCTACCCCCCCCCCAGAGAAAATCTACCTCTTCCCCAAACACAGATCTACCCCCACCCCCACAGGAGATTCCATTCCACATTTATGCACTCGTGGAAAGGTCACATAGAGGGGAAAGGGGGGAGAGTAGGGGAGTAGGAAGGAAGGAAGAGAAGAATCCATGTGGAATGATCACAGTGTAATGGGTTATAAAAGGGAAGGGCGTGAGGGAGGGGGAGAGAGAGAGAGGGGAAATGAGAGAGAGGTCAGTGACCTACTTTGAATTCCTCACAAATATCCTCCCCTCATAAACAATGTTGGCACCCTCCTCCCCTCATACTCCCCCAACCCCCGTCCCCCTTTTCTGACAGTTGGTGGACCCTCTAGTTAACGACTTTTTGATGTGTAGTGCCTCGCTGATGTCGAGTCGCCTGCTATTTGCTGTATCTTTAACTTCCGTCCCGTTTCTAATCCCTTTCCCTTGAGCTATCTATCCCTTGTCAACTCTCGTCTCCTCTACTTTCTCTCCCTACTCTCTCTTCTCCCGCTTTCTTTCCGCGCGCTATATGGGGTTTATTATTTCCTCTCCGCGCGGGGAATAATAACACCCCCCCCCCCACACATACCACTTAAAAAAACATGGGAAATAATTAACTTTGCCTGTGGCAGAGCTTTTTTTTAAAGGCGTTTTTTAAGGCGTTTTTTTTAAGGCGTTTTTTTTAAGGCGTTTTTTTTAAGGCGTTTTTTTTAAGGCGTTTTTTTTAAGGCGTTTTTTTTTTTAAGGCGTTTTTTTAAGGCGTTTTTTTTAAGGCGTTTTTTTAAGGCGTTTTTTTAAGGCGTTTTTTTTAAGGCGTTTTTTTTAAGGCGTTTTTTTAAGGCGTTTTTTTTAAGGCGTTTTTTTAAGGCGTTTTTTTTAAGGCGTTTTTTTTAAAGACGTTTTTTTAAATGTTTTTTTAAAGGCTTTTTTTAAATGGTTTTTTAAAGGAGTTTTTTAAAGGCTTTTTTTTTTAATTTTTTTTAAACGTTTTTAAAGGCGTTTTTTAAAGGCGTTTTTAAAGGCTTTTTTAAAGGCTTTTTTTAAAGGCGTTTTTTTTAAGTTTTTTAAGGCGTTTTTTTAAAGGCGTTTTTAAAGGCGTTTTTTAAAGGCGTTTTTTAAAGGCGTTTTTTAAAGGCGTTTTTTAAAGGCTTTTTAAAGGCGTTTTTTTAAAGGCGTTTTTTTTAAAGGCGTTTTTTTTAAAGGCGTTTTTTTTAAAGGCGTTTTTTTTAAAGGCGTTTTTTTTAAAGGCGTTTTTTTAAAGGCGTTTTTTTTAAAGGCGTTTTTTTTAAAGGCGTTTTTTTTAAAGGCGTTTTTTTAAAGGCGTTTTTTTTAAAGGCGTTTTTTTTAAAGGCGTTTTTTTTAAAGGCGTTTTTCCTTACTGTGTTAACTATGGCGAATTACACCAAGAGCACAGTGTACCCACACCAACTTTTCACAGCTGGTGTCCTGAGTATCTGTCCACGTAATTGACAGACAAGGTAACTTTTCCTCTGTCTGTCTGTCTGTCTGTCTGTCTGTCTGTCTGTCTGTCTGTCTGTCTGTCTGTCTGTCTGTTTGTCTTTCTGTCTGTCTGTCTGTCTGTCTGTCTGTCTGTCTGTCTGTCTGTCTGTCTGTCTGTCTTTCTGTCTGTCTGTCATCAGCTAAACAAAATATTCCAAGCAGGGAACTGCTTTATTTTTTATAGACCCTAACTCTCTCAGAGACAGTGGTGTGGACACCTTATGTTGCTGGAACCATGTGAGGAGAACCATGTTGCTGGAACCATGTGTGGAGAACCATGTGAGGAGAACCATGTTGCTGGAACCATGTGTGGAGAACCATGTGAGGAGAACCATGTTGATGGAACCATGTTGATGGAACCAGGTTCCTGGAACCAGGTTCGATTCCCGGCCGAAACAGAAACAAATGGGCAAAGTTTCTTTCACCTGATGAACATCTTCACCTAGCAGCAAATAGGTATATGGGATAGAGGAAAAATAGATCGGGAGTCAGTACATTAGACAACCAACCGATCGAAAGGCGGGACCCAAGAGCTAACAGGTCAAACATGAAGGCACAAATAGGTAAATACAATTACGTGAAAAGACAGATTGATTGTCTCAGTTGATTAATAGGTGAGAGGCGGGACCAATGAGCTAGAGCTCAACCCCCGCAAGCACAACTAGGTGAGTATAGCTATGTACAAAAATAGTACATAGTCCTCAGGCTAGGCTCGTTCAAGCAGCTGGTTGATCCTAAAGACCTATTCAACAATTTTAACTGCAGTGTATTCAAAACTGACTTTTTCATATACATTGTCTAAGGCATTTATAAGTCTCAGGAGACTATTGGGCTCTGGTTGTCGGTCTGGAGTGGCCTCTCCAGGGCGCATAGCCAGGGTAGGTTGATACAGGGGAGAAGCTGTTACCCATGCAGCAGGTTCCCCCTCTCATACATAAGCTAATGTTAAATACACTAGAATGCGTTAGATAGTTACAAAAGATTTGGGGGGGAGTTAGGTTCTGTTTGATAGTTATTGTAATTTATATTACGTAATTGTAACCGCTAGAGAGATGGGATTCGACTCAGTTAACACATTCATTCACAATAATTTCACACACAGAATTTCCTTCTATCCATATAACATTATTAAACATGTCCACACTCAATAATCTTCTCTCGTACACAGCAATACAACATTCACTTATTCTTATAAATCTCTATAATTTTCTGAAAATAAATCTCATTTGCATACACCAGTATTTGTATTCTTAATCTCTTCCATCACTCAAGAGGGTTAGACCCTCCTCTTAATGGGTGTGAGTGGGCCTCCCTCATGATCCTATCTATCGATGGGATTGATATCTATGATTATATCTATCTATAATGGGGTTGTTTACCTGGCTAAATTCCTTTGATGCCAATGATCAGGGAAGTTGTTTGGTAATAATGCCTTAATGTTCTCTGTGTGTAAGGCTCAGGTTTATTTGGAGTTGTTTCTGGTGTTTCATTCCACTCTGTCTGTCTGTCCGGCTGTCTGTCTGTCTCTGACTCGCAGCACCTCGGTATTGCAGTGGCTCTCTGCCTTGCCGCCCCAATCTACATTGTATATAAGTGTTTTTGCTGCTAGACAGCTGCAGATGAATACAAGTTGCTCAGTCTGCACTGCAGAGAATCCAAGGAACGACACACAAGGCGAAGTCAACGACTTCATCAGGAGGAGCCTCGCTGAGTCAGAGCTCAGACCGAAGAATTGTAGGTGCCCCACTCTGCATCATATAAACAAACTTAAACTAACCCAACCAAACTAGCCTAACCAGACCTAGTCTGATGCAACCTAATGTAATCTAATGTAATTTAACGTACTGAAAATAAAAAAATATAATTTTGTGTTTCACATATGGTGTACACGAGGTGTATGCCATCACCAGGACGTGATATTGTTCATGCTGGTACAAGTTTTAGACCCTGCTGGCCTCACGATTGTCCAACAGCGAGCCACGTTTTCCTATGTCCCGTAATTCTGTGATTCACTCTGGTCCTTCGGATCGGATTACAGTAAGCCCCTGGAGGAGAGGCTGACACTTGCCATCGTACTATGCTTGTGTATACACACAGGCAGTATATATATATATATATATATATATATATATATATATATATATATATATATATATATATATATATATATATATATATATATATATATATATATATATATATTTAAACATGCCCAATAGGACGAGATTAACATGTAAACAAGAGAATGGTTGTATCACAGTGTGAAGATGGAGAGTGATTGGCCAATTACCTGGGCGGCGTGGGTGATCCCGGCCATGATTGGTTAGCTGCACAATCAATACATATTAAGTAACTTAATGATTGGATGAAGCTCTCGTTTTCAGGATTAGTGAGGGAAGGAGAGAGAGAGAGAGAGAGAGAGAGAGAGAGAGAGAGAGAGAGAGAGAGAGAGAGAGAGAGAGAGAGAGAGAGAGAGAGAGAGAGAGAGAGAGAGAGAGAGAGGCAGGCAGGCGGAAATAGTAAAAGTGGTTGACCATTCTTGTCGAAGTTTCGTCGGGTGCGTGTATGTGCAGGCTGCAGATAGCAATAGTTTGGTGAATCACGAGACATTACCAGCGTTCCTGGCCTGATATGGAGCCCCTTGGAATGCCATCGACAGCCAAGACACCGCTGACGTTTCGGTCCATCCTGGACCCTTATGTGACGACGTTTCGGTCCATCCTGGACCCTTATGTGACGACGTTTCGGTCCGTCCTGGACCCTTATATGACGACGTTTCGGTCCTTCCTGGACCCCTATGTGACGACGTTTCGGTCCGTCCTGGACCCCTATGTGACGACGTTTCGGTCCGTCCTGGATCCCTATGTGACGACGTTTTGGTCCGTCCTGGACCCCTATGTGACGACGTTTCGGTCCGTCCTAGACCAACGTTTCATTCAAATTGGATCGAAACGTTGGCACTTTTCTGCCTTTTGATATCAACGCCTATAAGACGCAATAGACGCAAACGTCTATAAGACGTTGATTGATTAATTTTCAGGAACGTTATTCTGTCTGTTTCTTAAGTAGCGACTGAAGACTGAATTGTGACGCAAAATATTGTGACGCAAAATATTGTGACGCAAAATATGGTGACGCAAAGTATGGTGACGCAAAGTATGGTGACGCAAAGTATTGTGACGCAAAGTATGGTGACGCAAAGTATTGTGACGCAAAGTATGGTGACGCAAAATATGATGACGCAAAGTATGATGACGCAAAAATTAGTGAATGAAGCAACCCGAGACTCCAGCTGTTTGCCCAGATAACTAACGATGCCATTCAGAGGTAATTATCATCCTCGTTACCTCAGCAATTGGCTCTCACTAACGACCCGTTACCACCCTCGTAACACCCCCAAGACGTGTAACATTAGTTTAGGCCTAACCACGTGGGCAAGGACGCAAGGTGATTGGTGGAAATGCCCCTCCCACCCCCCCGGGGACCTCACAATCGTTACAGTTTGATTGTAACGAACAATCTCTCTACTAATTACCAATCTCGCTTGTATTTGGGGCTGGGCATGGGCACCATCTTCCTCTCTGGCTTGTATTTGGGTCTGGGCGGGGCCCCGTTTCCCTCTCTGGCTTGTATTTGGGTCTGGGCGGGGCCCCGTCTCCCTCTCTGGCTTGTATTTGGGTCTGGGCGGGGCCCCGTCTCCCTCTCTGGCTTGTATTTGGGTCTGGGCAGGGCCCCGTCTCCCTCTCTGGCTTGTATTTGGGTCTGGGCGGGGCCCCGTCTCCCTCTCTGGCTTGTATTTGGGGCTGGGAGGGGCCCCGTCTCCCTCTCTGGCTTGTATCTGGGTCTGGGAGGGGCCCCGTCTCCCTCTCTGGCTTGTATCTGGGTCTGGGAGGGGCCCCGTCTCCCTCTCTGGCTTGTATCTGGGTCTGGGAGGGGCCCCGTCTCCCTCTCTGGCTTGTATCTGGGTCGGGGAGGGGCCCCGTCTCCCTCTCTGGATTGTATCTGGGTCTGGGAGGGGCCCCGTCTCCCTCTCTGGCTTTTATCTGGGTCTGGGAGGGGCCCCGTCTCCCTCTCTGGCTTGTATCTGGGTCTGGGAGGGGCCCCGTCTCCCTCTCTGGCTTGTATCTGGGTCTGGGAGGGGCCCCGTCTCCCTCTCTGGCTTGTATCTGGGTCTGGGAGGGGCCCCGTCTCCCTCTCTGGCTTGTATCTGGGTCTGGGAGGGGCCCCGTCTCCCTCTCTGGCTTGTATCTGGGTCTGGGAGGGGCCCCGTCTCCCTCTCTGGCTTGTATCTGGGTCTGGGAGGGGCCCCGTCTCCCTCTCTGGCTTGTATCTGGGTCTGGGAGGGGCCAGGGGGCCCGGCACACTACAGCCAGCCGTCCAGACTTAATAAATTCAAGTCAGCCCCTAGACAAGGCTGTTTTCTGCGACCCACATACACCAGACTGACGCATCCACACACACACACACACACACACAGGAAGCAGTCCGTAACAGCTGTCTAACTCCCAGGTACGTATTTACTGCTAGGTAAACAGCTGCATCAGGGTGAAAGGGAGGGTGGGCGGAGGTGGGGCTATTTGACCTTCAGGAGACATGAGGGTGGGGGGGTGTTTGGGAGTGGTTTCAGGGGGTTGGGGTAAGGGGGTTGAGAGATTCAGAGTAAAATATAAGGGGGAATGGGGTCTAATGGGAGGTAAGAGTTCAACAACTAGTTTATTCACATACACTGCTACACTTTCCTCAAGTATACACACATACAAGAATTCAGTCACACACACTAACCTCAAAATATCAAGATATATATGCATATGTATTTTATATAATACATAAGAAATAAAATATATCTTCTTTCACGGTTACACAAACGACAAGAACTAATCGTGAGTCGTAATAGAGCTGTTGTTGATCTGCAGCGTTCGTGTGGGGATCCGGATTGAATCCCTCCAGACGGGTTGAGACGCGGGATTAAGAAGCGCTTACACCCAGTGAGCGACAGGCGCTGTCTCACTCCCGCACCAGATCCAGTCCTGTCACCTTACCTATAGCGGCCTGGAGGTGCCTTTGGCTAACATTAAGATTATAAATATATAAATATATAAATATATATATATATATATATATATATATATATATATATATATATATATATATATATATATATATATATATATATATAAGAAGCTCCAAGGGCTGGCATGGAAGATTCAGCGAAGTTAATGATATTATCAAGAGGAGTTTAATGATCTTTCAAACTGTATTGGAGGAGAACTAAGCATTTCCTCTAATGTGTTATATGTGTGCTTTCCTCCGAGGCTATATATATATATATATATATATATATATATATATATATATATATATATATATATATATATATATATATATATATATATATATATAGAAGGGGTACCACCTCTGGTGCAAGTATAGGGACCCATAGCCTCGGAGAAGAAAACAAAGAGTACTCAGAGAAGACCTTGTGGATCCTCACTGAACACTTTGATATTTTCTTCTCCTACCACCCCTATTCTTTTGTTAAGTGTGTATATTTATCTAACTTTATTTGAAAATGTCATTACACAAAAAAAGTTACAATATTGATATATATATATATATATATATATATATATATATATATATATATATGTGTGTATATCACGAAAATAAACACGTGATTAAGAATGTGACAATGTCAGACCACGGAGGAAAAATGAAACAGGAAATTTCCTTAAGTACTTTCGTATATTAAATACATCTTCAGAAGGACCTTCTGAAGATGTATTTAATATACGAAAGTACTTAAGGAAATTTCCTGTTTCATTTTTCCTCCGTGGTCTGACATTGTCATATATATATATATATATATATATATATATATATATATATATATATATATATATATATATATATAGCGCCTCGGATTGAGGATTGCATTTTATTGTCAAAATATTTTTTCAGTTCGAGATTCGATCAATCAACTGACTGATCGAATCTTTGATGAACAGATTCGGCTTTCGAACATGCTTTCAATTTTTTTCAAAATTTCAAAATTTTGAATTTTTTTCAAAATTTAATTTTTTTTTCAAAATCTCAGCACTCTGAAATGTGTAAAATTTCAGATAAACATGAACAAATAATTGAAAACTTTCACATTTTCAATTATTATTTTATATTTAGCTTTCTCACTTACCGGTTAATGAGCTATAAACCACTAGATGCTCAAACAGATGAAAACCAGACGGGACATGATCCAGTCATACCAGATACTGATATATACCACAGGCAAGTATATAACTGCTGCAACCCATCCTCCGAATTGACAGTACGGCTTAATACTAAGTACATTTTCTGACTGTCATACATAGTACATAATGGCACTAATGAGGCTGTTATATTAACCTCACTATTTATTCTCATTTTCTTTTAAGACTCAAAATTTTTAGGTAAAGCTTATAATATGAATTAACAGTTCACAAGTTTTAAATGTTAGGAATTTCTTTTTCACATTTATTAAACAATAGAGATTTTATGTAAATTTTGAAAATATCCTGAGTTACTTTACAATTTATTGATATATTTTAGTTTTGTTTTATTAGTTTTATAAAACTGTAATATCAATATAGCTATAGGTTAAGTAATAATTGTAATTAAGAAGCAATAAAATGCTTTCTTCAAACACTAAGACGGCTAGGTGAGGTCGTGGTTTTCTATTCAGCCTTTCAGGTAAACTCAAATATTCACAAAATATATATATGACTACGATTTAATACTAAGTGAAAATAAGTACAATTCCTGACTGGTATGAATAGTACATAATTGCATTTCATTTTGCACAATTGCATTTCATAATTGCACATATTTATGCTGTTACATTTACCACCCCATTTTAAGAAGCCGGGCTGCACTGTGCTAGGAAGGCGTGTTCAGGGGAAGATGGCCGCCCGTCCTCCTTATCTATAATAAGTATCGGTGACGGACCCAAACACCGGCATCCTTCTGTAGCCTCAATATTGATTTTTAACCTCATTGACGGTACGATGGTACCAGGGCGGGATGTACCGTCTCTGGCGGTGTAGGGAGACGCTGTACCGTCTCTGGCGGTGTAGGGAGACGCTGTACCGTCTCTGGCGGTGTAGGGAGACGCTGTACCGTCTCTGGCGGTGTAGGGAGACGCTGTACCGTCTCTGGCGGTGTAGGGAGATGCTGTACCGTCTCTGGCGGTGTAGGGAGATGCTGTACCGTCTCTGGTGGTGTAGGGAGATGCTGTACCGTCTCTGGTGGTGTAGGGAGATGCTGTACCGTCTCTGGTGGTGTAGGGAGACGCTGTACCGTCTCTGGCGGTGTAGGGAGACGCTGTACCGTCTCTGGCGGTGTAGGGAGATGCTGTACCGTCTCTGGTGGTGTAGGGAGACGCTGTACCGTCTCTGGCGGTGTAGGGAGATGCTGTACCGTCTCTGGTGGTGTAGGGAGACGCTGTACCGTGCTGGCTAGACCTCGTGTACCGTCTGTGGTTCTGCTACCTCTGAAATCCTTCCCTATTATGGAGTGTTGGTGGCTCAGTGGGTAGAGATGCTACTGTTTTTGTGGTTAGGGGGGGTTCGAGGTTCCGATCGATCACCGTTACGTCAAACATGGGCCTTACAGACCAGTTTGGGGTCGGTGCTTGTTTGCTTGCGTAAGTGCTTGCGTAACTGCTTCGTGAATCTGGCCCCGAGGTTCGTAAGTGCTTGCGTAACCGCTTCGTGAATTTGGCCCCAGGTTCGTAAGTGCTTGCATAACTGCTTCGGGAATCTGGCCCCAGGTTCGTAAGTGCTTGCGTAACTGCTTCGGGAATCTGGCTCCAGGTTCGTAAGTGCTTGCGTAACTACTTCGTGAATCTGGCTCCAGGTTCGTAAGTGCCTGCGTAACTACTTCGTGAATCTGGCTCCAGGAGGGCATATGGTACGTATTTAAGGAAGATAGTTAAGGTTCCCTGTTGATAACGAGGCAAGGACGTCATTAGTGGTAACGATGCCCGGAATTGCTCTCGTTATTGATGCTATATATAAAGCTTGATCCGCATGTGTGTGTGTGTATATGTGTGTTTTAGTCATTTATTATGCACCCCATACCCATCCCGTGGGTGGAAAGGGGTTTACAGAGGCGCATAATGGGTCCAGGAGCTGAAGCCCGCAGGTCATTTAGCTATGTAAGGAATAATTTCGGGGAAGCTAATTGTGCAATTTGCTGTTTATTTACATAAATACATGTATATGTATTGTCTTTTTATGTCATAAGTGATTGAAGAAGTGACCCACAACATAAGTCTATGTCATAAGTTTCATGCCCTTCTTGCCCCGATATGTGTTCTCATACACTTCCTCAGTTCAAGATTGTATTAAAATCTAATGCAGTTCTACTTGAATTTTCAAATACACGCTAAAAATTTATCTCAATTTTCGGTATATATGTAAAAAGAGTTTGGTTAAGTCTATGACTATGTTCAAGTCAAAAATATACTTACTGGTTGTTCAGTAAGCTATTTTAGTGGTCTTAACAACCATCTTACTATTAATGAGCCTTAGTCCCAAATCCTAGTTAATGCTGCTTCACATGGTTCTAATACAACGTTGTATTTTGACATATTAGCGGCTCGCGAAACTGAGATTCCCGTTTTCTGTTTTGGGTCCTCTGGTAGGGTATGTTAAGGGGTTACTCAAGTATGTCAGTTTCTTAACATTGGGGAAATTTTAAGGAGAACGGGTTGCAATAGTGTCATTATGTCATATTCCGAGTCCTCTCGCCTCGGCCTTGTTGACATAGTGATCTGTCGCCTCTGTAAGTACCTTCCGCTGTTTCTACTAACTTTGTCCGCCAAGTCTCTACCGTTGAGGTAATTTTTTCCCCCAATCTATTTCCCCATCTATTGAAATTGTCGCGGATTAGGATAAGTTCTTTTTATTATCCTCCCCCAATCATCAGAGGTTGCTTGAGTGCAAGGGGATGTTGCTTGAGTGCAAGAGAACGTTGCTTGAGTGCAAGGGGATGTTGCTTGAGTGCAAGGGGATGTTGCTTGAGTGCAAGAG
The DNA here is from genome assembly GCF_040958095.1 of Procambarus clarkii. Classification (NCBI taxonomy): domain Eukaryota; kingdom Metazoa; phylum Arthropoda; class Malacostraca; order Decapoda; family Cambaridae; genus Procambarus; species Procambarus clarkii. Next base: position 14,588,233 of record NC_091210.1, on the reverse strand, counting down.
AACGTTGCTTGAGTGCAAGAGAACATTGCTTGAGTGCAGGAGAACGTTACCTGAGTGCAAGAGAACATTGCTTGAGTGCAAGAGAACACACAGAGAACAGTTCTCCAGCAAAGAACAACACATTAATTTTATTTAGGGTTAATATAAGCTTAAATATAGAGAACAGTTTTCTATGTTAAACCCTTAAAGAAGTGAATTAAAAAACTGGTAACAGACGTGTTTTACTCTGATCATCGTACACTAGTTAGCTACACACTAATTACCACATATGAATATAGTTTAAAACATTAGTAATATTGAGTAATTTATTGCTTAACTAGGTATGTGTATACTTATGGTGTAGTAACTATTATAGACTGGTGGTGCTGGTCGATGGGGCTCATAGGAGCTGGTCGATAGGACTCCACAGGAACTGGTAGAAGGGGACTCCACAGGAACTGGTAGAAGGGGACTCCACAGGAACTGGTAGAAGGGGCTCACAGGACCTGGTAGAAGGGGATTTACAGGACCTGGTAGAAGGGGCTTACAGGACCTGGTAGAAGGGGCTTACAGGACCTGGTAGAAGGGGCTTACAGGACCTGGTAGAAGGGGCTCACAGGAGCTGGTAGAAGGGGCTTACAGGACCTGGTAGAAGGGGCTCACAGGACCTGGTAGAAGGGGCTTACAGGACCTGATAGAAGGGGCTCACAGGAGCTGGTAGAAGGGGCTTACAGGACCTGGTAGAAGGGGCTTACAGGACCTGGTAGAAGGGGCTTACAGGACCTGGTAGAAGGGGCTTACAGGACCTGGTAGAAGGGGCTCACAGGAGCTGGTAGAAGGGGCCCACTTCTCTTCTACCTCTTCGCTCTAATCTGTAACAAAAATATTCTTATTTATTATTTATGTATATATATATATATATATATATATATATATATATATATATATATATATATATATATATGCGAACAAGCCTGAATGGTCCCCAGGACAATATGCAACTGAAAACTCACACCCCAGAAGTGACTCGAACCCATACTCCCAGGAGCAACTGGTATGTACAAGACGCCTTAATCCACTTGACCATCACGACCGGACATAATGAGGTGATAGCCTAAGCTATTTGAACCACCCCACCGCCGGCACTCGGATAGTAATCTTGGGCATAGCATTTTACCAAATCACCTCATTCTTTGGGGCACACGTGAGGAACACAAATGCGAACAAGCCTGAATGGTCCCCAGGACAATATGCAACTGAAAACTCACACCCCAGAAGTGACTCGAACCCATACTCCCAGGAGCAACTGGTATGTACAAGACGCCTTAATCCACTTGACCATCACGACCGGACATAATGAGGTGATAGCCTAAGCTATTTGAACCACCCCACCGCCGGCACTCGGATAGTAATCTTGGGCATAGCATTTTACCAAATCACCTCATTCTTTGGGGCACACGTGAGGAACACAAATGCGAACAAGCCTGAATGGTCCCCAGGACAATATGCAACTGAAAACTTTTGATTTGGTAAAATGCTATGCCCAAGATTACTATCCGAGTGCCGGCGGTGGGGTGGTTCAAATAGCTTAGGCTATCACCTCATTATGTCCGGTCGTGATGGTCAAGTGGATTAAGGCGTCTTGTACATACCAGTTGCTCCTGGGAGTATGGGTTCGAGTCACTTCTGGGGTGTGAGTTTTCAGTTATATATATATATATATATATATATACACAAGAAGGTACATAGGGATTGAGAGAATACATAGCATAGTATTTACAATCTTGTAAAGCCACTAGTACGCGCAGCGTTTCGGGCAGGTCCTTAATCTAACAGATAATTTTAAGTAGGTAAATTCTACGGATTTAAATTAAATCTACAGACTACGGAGTAGGTAAATTCTTACGGAAACAGCATATTCCTGCGCTGACTCGTTTCAGCATACAAGGAAATGGAGTTAATTCTCTCTTAAACATAAATCCGAATAATCACAAACTCACAGCTCGGTGAGACAGCCGAGTAGATGGAGATAGTTGAGATAGACAGATAGTTGAGATAGATAGATAGTTGAGAGGGTTGAGATAGTTGAACCCTGTCTATCCTGGTTGAAGAATAGAGGCAGACTGGTCGCTCGACCGCTTTCTCTGTGACGTGTTCCGTTCGGAAATTAATTTCCGCAGTTTGCATCAACTTCAGAACATTGTCCCCCGTCTCCTTTAACTTCTGTCATCTCTGTCTACGCTTCTGACAGGTGTACGACCCACACACACACACCTGTCTACACATATGGCATGCTATTCAACCCACTTGTCAATACCCCAAGGCCCCCCTCTAGGACTAGAACGCAGAAGACTCGATATATAGGGACCAAAGTTTGCAAAAGCAGTTGCAACAAAGCCTTATTGCAAGGTGCAAAGGAGAGGTGACCAGCCAGCCAGATTGTACCTTTGTCTTTACTAGCAGAGGGGGACAGCTATTGAGGAAATATGTGAGAACATAGATGATATGAATTACGACTATATAGCACTGGGAAGGGGTCAGGATAAGGATTTGGGATGGGACGGGGGAAAGGAATGGTGCCCCAAACACTTGTCGACGGATTGAACGCCGACCTGCATGAAGCGAGACCGTCGCTCTACCGTCCAGCCCCAAGTGGCTGGAATAGAGAAGCGGTTATCAGAAGACAGGAGTGGTTGTCCAACCCGTCTTTCTAAGGTTCCCCCTAACGTCAAGAAAACAATTTAAAGTAGTCTCTCCTAACCTACCAGAGGAGGTTGGGACAGTTTTCTGTTTTCAAAACAGAAAATGGGACAGTACGTCTCGTTCGCCAACCGCTTCCATTTTCTAGTACGACGATTTTTGGGGCCTTTTGTTTTATCAATGAAAACTTGAAATTCAACAGGAACAAAAGCCTCCACGTACCTAAATAAATCTGAAGGAATCCGCTGTATCCCCATCACATCTTCCTTCGTGTGCAACTTCGAGGTTGTCATTGTTGCACTTGGCGTAATGTAAGATACAACGGTTGTCGTAGGTGACGCCATTAGTCCCACACACAGGCCGGTAGATGGCTGGACACGCACCCACGCAAGCTGAAACAGTTTTGTTTTTAAAGTAATTATCAAACAAAGGCAGCAAGCGGGCTATGTAGCACTGTTTTTGGTAATAAAAGGAGATTATTAAATATATGATGGTATGATAATTATTCAGGAATATTGAAATAATTTGGTTTACGGTCATCGAAGGCCATATTGATGGCTGGGAGGAGGAGGAGCAGCAGCGCCACCAGAGGGACAGCGGCAGGCAGAGGAACTATTCTGGCCATGGTCCTGGTGGAGCGACGGTGACCACGTCTTGTCTGATGGGGTACTGAAGGTGCCAGAGGCGCCTCACTGTCTTATATACCCTCGGCTGACAGGGTTGCCACGTCTAACCACTTGGGGGTGGACGGTAGAGAAACGGTCTCGCTTCATGCAGGTCGGCGTTCAATCCCCGACTGTCCAAAGTGATTGGGCACTATTCCTTCCCCCGTCCCATCCCCTCTGCCCAGAAGTCCTTGTTTGACATTCCACTTCAGTATCACAATCTCAGGGGTCCCTCAGGGCTCTATTTTTGACCCTGTAGCTGTGTCCTAAATGCCAGAGGCATCCTGGCCCCTCAAACATGCCGGGGTTCGAACCCGCTGAGACGTCGAGACTGCATCTTGGGAGCCATATACTCATCTACGCCGTTGAGGTCCTGATCGTTCGTGGAGTGTCGTCTGGGAGTCCATTGTTATCGTTCGTGGAGTGACGTCTGGGTGTCCACAGTTATCGTTCGTGGAGTGACGTCTGGGTGTCCACAGTTATCGTCCGTGGAGTATCCTCTGGGTGTCTTAAGTAACGCATATACGTCAAAATGCGACGTAATATTACGAGTAACCGAGCCTTAGATAAGCCACAGCTTAGATAAGCGTAATCTGAAACTTCGTGAATAAAACATTATTAAAAAAAATATACTACCTGTGAAATAAGTAGGAAAACACACTATTCACTATCAAACCATATCAGACTTGATAAGACTCGCTGATTGTCGCAATAGGAGCCACTCCTACTTAAAGTGGGGGCATGGGGGTCGATCCCAAGCACCCTGGGACAATCACCTGACAATTGCCAATCCCCGTGCAAAGTTTAATGAGACTAGCCGCAAGCGTCGGGCTACTAGCCTCGAACTAATATATTCTCTTTGATAGATATAGATACATATAATATGAGGTGTGAGGAGAGAGAGACGGCCAGGTGTGTAAGTGAGAGAGAGACATATAAGACCTGGGGCCAGATTCACGAAGCAGTTACGCAAGCACTTATGAACGTGGGGCCTGATTCACGAAGCAGTTACGCAAGCACTTACGAACCTGGGGCGAAATTCACGACGCAGTTACACAAGCACTTACGAACCTGGGGGCCAGATCCACGAAGCAGTTACGCAAGCACTTATGAACGTGGGGCCTGATTCACGAAGCAGTTACGCAAGCACTTACGAACCTGGGGCGAAATTCACGACGCAGTTACACAAGCACTTACGAACCTGGGGCCAGATTCACGAAGCAGTTACGCAAGCACTTACGAACCTGGGGCGAGATCCACGAAGCAGTTACGCAAGCACTTATGAACCTGGGGCCAGATTCACGAAACAGTTACGCAAGCACTTACGAACCTGGGGCCAGATTCACGAAGCAGTTACGCAAGTACTTACGAACCTGGGGCCAGATCCACGAAGCAGTTACGCAAGCACTTACGAACCTGGGGCCAGATTCACGAAGCAGTTACGCAAGCACTTACGAACCTGGGGCCAGATTCACGAAACAGTCACGCAAGCACTTACGAACCTGTCCATCTTTCCTCAATCTTTGACGGCTTTGGTTACATTTATTAAACAGTTTACAAGCATGAAAACTTCCCAATCAACTGTTGTTATTGTTATAAACAGCCTCCTGGTGCTTCGGAGCTCATTAACTGTTTAATAATTGTAAACAAAGCCGCCAAAGATTGAGAAAAGGTGTACAGGTTCGTAAGTGCTTGCGTAACTGCTTCGTGAATCAGGCCCCAGGTTCGTAAGTGCTTGCGTAACTGCTTCGTGAATCAGGTCACAGGTGAGAGAGAGAGAGACAGGATATACTAACAGATAATCACTCAAATCACTGTTCATCACGTATTAATAACTTGGGTTTCCACATCACGCCGACAAGATCCTGTTCACACTTAACATAATAGTGAACAATTAACATAACAGTGAACAAATTAACATAATTGTGAACTATAAGCTTATATATCAGGAATTATAGGAAGAGGAATCTTATATATTCTGTAAGCTTATTCTTGCGTCACTATTCTATGCCTCACAGTAGACTTATCTACCTCACAGTAGACTTATCTACCTCACAGTAGACGTATCTACCTCACAGTAGACTTATCTACCTCACAGTAGACTTATATACCTCACAGTACACTCATGAACCTCACAGTAGACTTATCTACCTCACAATAGACTTATCTACCTCACAGTAGACTTATTAACCTCACAGACTCATGAACCTCACAGTAGACTTATTAACCTCACAGACTCATGAACCTCACAGTAGACTCATGAACCTCACAGTAGACTTCTCTACCTCACAGTAGACTTATCACCCTCACGGTAGAATTCACAATCAAAGTTTATTCAAACAATACAAGTCTTTAATTATCAAAACACGCTTGAACAGCCTCGTGGGTAGTTAGGCAAAGGGAGGTGATCAGGCTTTGTGTATCTAGCAACCCGTCCTCGACTCAAGTCCATTCCATCCAGCGGTCGACCCCACAGTCGCATTCATACTTTTTATGTGTTATTCATTGAAAATGGGAATTTTCTCAAATATAAATTAATATTATAATATATTAGCATATTGTGCATATATAGGCATAGGTTAGGTTAGGTGTTAAGGTTCTGTTGGCGATTATTTGTATTTGTAGTACGTGGGTGAAGCATTTACAGCGTTGTGGTTCGAACACAAGTCGTCAGTGAAACACTTGTTTCGGAAGTGTTCGGACGTCAGCAGTTGTGAGTCGTGTGTAAACCGTTTTTAATTCATAAACAGCTGGGGGGTTTGGCGGGTGGATGGAATGACTTTTGGATCTTTGTTTGGAGGACGGGCTGCTTCAACAGCCCCGTGGGTAGTTAAGCAGAGGCAGGCGATTCGGGGTGTTGTGTAACCAGCGGTTCGAGGCTTCACAGCCAGCACTGGAGGGGTGTGAAGGTCAGGTCAGCCGGGGTCGCAAGAACAGTTCACTAAGAGCGTCCAGGGCCATTAGGTGTGGTGGTTGTTAACACGCTACTTGGAACTACATGGCCTCTTCCTTAACGACCAGCAATAACAGGATGTATACTCTTGAACAGAAAGTTGAGTTCCTTAACAAACTGGACTCTCGCGGCTCTAAGAGTTTCAAGACAATGTCGCAGGAGTTGGGGGTGTCGATAACCCTTCTTAAACAAATACTGAGGGAGCGGGATTTGATACTAAGTAACTTCGAATTTTCTCGGGGTCCTTCTAAACCCTTTGTCGTTGACCTAGAATTATTTCTTAGACAATGGTATTTAAGCAAGGTACTTCTTGGCGTACCAATGACAGATCTTCTCATTAAAAAAAGGGCGCTTAAGTTGGCTGAGAGATTTAACATGACCAACTTTGTCGCTTCTGATGAGTGGTTAGCCAACTTCAAGACTACACATTGTGACCTAAATCACCCCGATGACACGGGACGTGAACTGTCCAGAGGTCACGACGTGGTCTGTGAACTTGAAGACTTTGACAGTTCTGGAGATTCTGCCTTCACCCCGAGTGACTGGGTCACACTGGAACAGTTTACACCAGTGACCCCTACGGTGGAGCCACACTTCGCCAGCGATCCTGAGCCTTGTAAACAGTTTGAAGACTTGTCTAGTTATGACCCTACCGATCTTTGCCACCAGATTTTTGACATTTCTCCTTCCTACGAGGACGAGACGGTCTCTGACGGTGCCTGCGGACAGGCAGAGACGGAAGACGGTCCCCGTCTTGTGCCCGTCGCGGATGCCTGTGTGGCTATAGATTTATTATTAAAGTTTGTGTTGGAAAATTTTCCAACAGACGTACCGTTGTTATGCGAGTTTATCCTCTACCTCAACCAGGTTAAGGCTCGCTGGCTAGAACTATAGCCCTTTAGTCCTGTCCTTCTGCTAGTTTTTAAATTGACTTTTGAAGTTTTTCAAAGCTAATTTTTTTAAAAGGAGATTTTAAAAAGATTATAAATAATTTTTTTAATGGTAGTTGATGACTAGTCCATACAAGGCATCATTCATGACTGGTCCTCCTAGTTTTATAACTAGTTTTAATAGGGCCTTAAACTTCTGCAATGTTGGTAACACTGCTCCTAGTTTATAAGACGCTGTGTTCCACCAGTAATGGCCTCGTTAAGCATAAGTCTTTACCCAACATGTCTAGTAAAGATTGCCTTTAAAGTCTTGACTCTACAACTGGTTCTACCAAAGGATATACTCTAGGTTGACAAATGCAATCTGTGAGACATGTGAGCGTGGAAAGATTCGTCCCTAGTTGGTGGGTGTGTCTACGCTCCTAAAGATCCTCTGAATACACCAGGCGACCTGTTAATCAATTCCTGTTTGCTCTACTACAGAGTCTTCCTGGCATTGCGCCTTCTTTTGAATAATTGCTCCAGATATCGCAATATTTTCTCTAGATGCCAGCGATTCCGCTACATTTTAATCATTCCCCGTGTCGTTAACTGTTACTTCAGTGCTACTTTGCTACGTGGGATCTACATGTAGAGTGGTTGAGGCACCTATACACTCAGTCTGGCTTGGCATATACCCCCGGAACTACTCTAGAAGATGGTTAATGGTGCTGTTAGTGTCTTGGGGCCGTGAACCTTTGCTTCAGGAGGTCTCTAACGAGGCAGCACAGTCTGACGGATGAAACGTTTTCCTAGTAAGTCTTTTGTTTAGTTTCCCCAAAAGTTTGCATACTACTGCGTTTATTAGTTATGATTACATTCTATTTTTCTCTCCAGGAGGAGTATGCTGATGTGTAGCAGGGAGCAGAGGCCGCGTCTGCGGTGACACCTTGCCAGCCGCAGCCCCGTGACGCAAGCACTGGCTGACGCAATGTGGATTGTGGAGGGTCCTCCCAGCTGGGGCCCTCCCCAGTCGCCTTGGAGGGCCCCCTGCCAGCCGGCTTGAGGGCCCCTGCCAGTCTGTGTAACAACGTAAATAAGTCTAATGAGACTATACTATTTTCTAGTTTAGCCATATCGCGCTACAGAGACTTCTATGTAATGTCTAGACTGTTACCAGCGACTCCTCGTGGGCTGTACCGTAGGGAAGGGTTGGTATGGGTAGTACTGATGGCTAGTTTGATGTGTCTGGGGTAGTTTAGCGTCATAGTTTTGTACGGACTTCTAAAACTTCAGATTTCATTGTGCTTGCTTGACGCATTTTCTAACATCTTTTAAGATGGTTGTAAACAGAGCCCAAGTACCTAAAACTTCTTTGTGTACAATAAATCCCATTGACAGAAAAGGACTCTTGGTAAATCGTCAATTAGTAACGAACCTAAAATCATTTTAATTCCCATAGTTTTAAATTCTTGCCTTAGTATTGAATAATACTTGAATCACTTTGATCAAGCAGATTGTAGGAGAATATTAAACATTACATCTACACTCTTTACAGAATCGACAATCGGTCGTTTATCATAGAAGAAATTAGTTTCTAAATTTGTCAGAGTTGATGTACATTCTAGAGAATAAATCTGATTTTAAAGTTTCCTTTTTATATACCTGACCGCCACTGCTAATAATTATGGAATTGGGGGGGGGGGGGGAAGAATGCTACATTGGGATAAATTGTGTAACTTTTTAAAGGCTAATTTGCATAGGGAAATCTTGAGTTTCTGAGCCATCTTGCCTTTTATCACTACACCCCCTCCTTTCCCCCCACACTAATTCAACTCTAATTGAAATAAGATTATTGAGGTAAAATACACACAAAGGGATGAGGTAGCTCAAGCTATTCTCACCCCGTTCAGTACATCGTGTTAATACATACATAGACACACATCACAAACAATAAACATATTACCAAACATTCCGAGAGATAAACATCTACATTACCTTTCAACTCTAAGGATGAGAGGCAAACAGATATACCTCTCAGGTGTGTGTGAATGTACATGTATTTATGTTGCGAGTATACATTTTGAGGTTGACAGCACTGTATTCTCCTGTATATCTGGCAGTTACTGACAAGCCGTCAAACGTTGACAGCTCTGTACTGTCAACAATATTTCCTGTAGTCACAAATTTATTGAAGGCCCTCAACGTTCATTTTTTTTTCTAGCATGAACGTAAACGGTATAAATTTACTGAAACTTCTCAGACTTGCGTAGGAGTATTAATAATAAATCTGATATATATTTTTTATTAAGGATCATAATTTACATTATTGAAATACTTAGTACAAAACGTGTTAGGCATAATTGAATGCGCTGCTAACCAGGACAGTCTTGTTGTATGAAAGTAACTAGTAGTGTTCAGTGAGATGTTCCGTAACGTTTGGGCTCTGTCCCTGCTCCGTTGCCTTCAGTTCTGGAACATAAAGGAGCAATAGTAGTTTGAATGTACTAATTGTCGGGTAATTAAAATCCGAGTGTGTGCATCCCTAGCAGAAATGCAAACGCTTAAAGGGCCAAATTCACGAAGCGGTTACGCAAGCACTTACGAACCTGTACATCTTTTCTCAATCTTTGGCGGCTTTGTTTACAATTATTAAACAGTTAATGAGCTCCGAAGCACCAGGAGGCTGTTTATAACAATAACAACATTTGATTGGCAAGTTTTCATGCTTGTAAACTGTTTAATAAATGTAACCAAAGCCGTCAAAGATTGAGGAAAGATGTACACGTTCGTAAGTGCTTGCGTAACTGCTTCGTGAATCTGGCCCCTTAGTTATGTACACCCAACTACTTGGGCTGGACGAGTGACAGTCTCGCGTCATGCAGGTCGGCGTTCAATCCCCCGACCGTCAACAAGTGGTTGGGGAACCATTCCTTCCCTCCGTCCCATCCCAAATCCTTATCCTGACCCCTTCCCAGTGCTATATAGTCGTAATGGCTTGGCGCTTTCCCCTGATTTGGCACTTCAGTGAACTACGTCAAAGCTAAATTAAATACACAATCTTAAGACTACTAAATTGGCTTTTAATGTGAAATTCTTACATATTAATGTTACTGAGAGATGGAACTTAAATGCAATGTTCTAAATTTCTTGTAACTTAAGAAAAACATTCATTGAGTAATGGACACTAAGACTTAAAACAAGGTATTAGGAGCTACCATGTCGTAGCTCAGTCGGTTAAGGCAGCGTCTGAGATGCTCTCTGACGTAGGTTCGAATCCTCGTCACGGCCCTGGTGGATTTGTTTAAGGTATTAGGAAGCAATTTCCCCAAAAGGCTTGGGTGTATGGCATTGACATTAGTCATGGTGGGGTTGTAATTGGTAACGAGGCAGCCTTGTCAGGGAAAAAAACTGATGTTAATAGGGAAATTATGCAAGGATGAAGATTCTCCTCGATGGGTTTATATAATTGTATAATTATTTGTTGTACCTAATAGCCAGAACGCACTACTTGGCCTACTATGCAAGGCCTGATATGCCTAATAAACCAAGTTTTCCTGAAGTTTATGTATTTATATTTGTGAAATGGTAGCTTTCCCATTATGTTATGAGTTTATATTTAAATAGTTAAAACTCCAGAAATATGACCTAACCTCTTAACCTAAACTAAGTCAGTAATTCATGTTCTTGATATAATATTCATGCCAATAAACCAACTGAATTTTTTTTATTAACTAAAATCACTCTGCCTATTAGGCAAATCGGGCCTTGTATACTAGGCCGAGTAGTGCGTTCTGGCTATTAGGCACGACATTCCTGTTCTAAGGGACAGGAAGCCTGTACTTGTCGAGGTCATCCCGACAGTTTGCCCAACTCCCTGGTACCTATTTTACTGATAGGTGAATAGGGGCATCGCCTGAAAGTGCCTAACCGTTTCATTACAGCCAGCGAATTGAACCCCGGAGGCAGAGTGTATTACAGAAATGACTATCTAAGTTAGACTATAGGTCCAGCCGCTTGGGGGAGGTTGGTACAGCGATACCAGCCTCGCTACTTGTAGGGTCTGCGTTCCATACCCAATAGTCCGAAGTGATTGGGCACTGTTTCTTCACTATCTTATGCCGGCTTCCCTCTCTCTCTCACACACACACACACACACACAGTGGTAGACGGTTGGAACAAGTTAGGTGAGAAGGTGGTGGAGGCCAAGACCGTCAGTAGTTTCAAAGCGTTACATGACAAAGAGTGCTGGGAAGACGGGACACCACGAGCGTAGCTCTCATCCTGTAACTACACTTAGATAATTACACTTAGGTAATTACACACTCGCATCCCCCCCCCCCTTTCTCTCTCTCTCTCTAAGATTACGTACAAAGAAATTTTCCTCTGAGGAGTTGTCCTTCTCACACTGACCGCCGTAGGCCAGATCAATGGTCTTGTCCTTGCACTTGGCACTCTCCAGGCTACACAGGTTGCTATAGGTGGCACCATTAGTGCCACACACGGGCGTGTAGTCCTCAGGACACGCAGTGGGGCACTCTGGAAAATATTGCTGAAGTTATTGAACACATTATTGAACAAATTATTGGCGAAGGATTGAACACAAAGGATAGATATGTTTTTGAGCAAATCTTCAAGTTATCTTGACGATTTCGAGGCTTAGCGTCCCCGCGGCCCGGTCCTCGACCAGGCCTCCACCCCCAGGAAGCAGTCCGTAGCAGCTGTCTAACTCCCTGATACCTATTTACTGCTAGGTAACAGGGGCATAGGGTGAAAAACTCTGCCCATTGTTTCTCGCCGGCGCCTGGGATCGAACCCAGGACCACAATTCCAGCGTGCTGTCCGCTCGGCCGACCGGCTCCCTCCGGCTGAGAAAATCCCGTTTTGAATGAATAACGTGTAAAAGTTAATGAAAGCGTCTGTGGGGTCGGCCGCTGGATGGAATGGACTCTAGTCGAGGACTGGTTGATATCTAGAATCCCAAGGCGATGCAGAAATGTTTGGGCACATTTCCTTCAATCTAATGCAACTGTTCACCTAGCAGTAAATGGGTACCCAGGAGTTAGTCAGCGTGTTGAGAGATTACATGTCTATATACTATGGCTGCCTGTCCCCTGACAATAATAATTCATTATTAAAAGATTGGCAAACTAGCCCACCATATTGTTTTTAATATAGTTTAATTTAAAAAGTATGTCAATTATCAAAGTAACTAATTATCAAAATAATAACACCAATAATTTATAATTAATTTATCTGACGAATTAAAACAACTGAATTGTTTTGTTTACCATCACCCTCGGCGGCCATATTGAAGTGTGGGAGGAGGAGCAGCAGCGCCACCAGCGGTACAGCGGCCACCAGAGGAACTAGTCTGGCCATGGTCCTGGTGGAGCGATGGTACCTACGACCTGGCTGATGGGGTACTGAAGGTGCCACAGAGGCCTCGGTCCCTTTTATACCTTCGGCTGCCAGAGTTGCCACATGTCTATGCCTTCCCTAATCATCATTTCATTACTAAATAAAATGTTCAAAGCTGTAAAATTTAGATTCTTCTAAATCGAAGAATGAGTGAACAATGCTATTAAAATTTAATCTTTTATATATGTATATGGATATACATGTATGTATATGTTTATTCTCTCAGACCTACATAGAATGTCTGTATGCGTATTAAGTTTGAGGCCTAATGCTTTGAGAGGGTTTAGTCTCGCTTAAATTTGCAGGGGGAAGAGTGTGGGGTGTGGGACTGACATAGGCTGGGCAGGGTAGGTCCACATCTTTAAGCCACACCCACGTAGAGAGTGTTATACGAGGCAAACAGCTGTTACCCAACGGCCCGTTTTCTCTATTTGTCACCGTAAACAAAAACAAGACAGCAACTGTTTTTGTAACTTAGAAACAAACGGTCTAAGCAACCTAACTTAACCTATCGCGGTTAATGCACATAAAAACTTACATATAACAGTGCTTTAATTTATATTTACATCGTAAGGAACTCAACGCATGAGATGACAAGGTCAAGCCAGTTGGGCAAGAGAGGCAGTGTGTCAGGACTCCTTGACGAGCGCGGTTGGGCCGTTTGTTTCGGGTAATTGCTTTCTGTTTTGTGTAGTTAAAGTGGCTGGTAGACTAGGAGAGGGGGGAGGGGGAGTTTTCAGGTGCAAGCGCCAAGTCATTACGACTATATAGCACTTGGAAGGGGTCAGGATAAGGAGTTTGGGGTAGGACGGGGGATGGAATGGACTTCGAGAGTATTCAAAGATACTTTTTTCAATTATATTCAGAGATTTTGAGTTCCATTGCAAAGCAGGTGGTATATATATATATATATATATATATATATATATATATATATATATATATATATATATATATATATATATATATATACATATATATACATATATATATACATTATATATATATATATATATATATATATATATATATATAAACAAAGCCGCCAAAGATTGAGAAAAGATGGACAAGATCGTAAGTGTTTGCGTAACTGCTTCGTGAATCTGTCCCCAGGTTCGTAAGTACTTGTGTAACTGCTTCGTGAATCTGGCCCCAGATTCGTAAGTGCTTGTGTAACTGCTTCGTGAATCTGGCCCCAGGTTCGTAAGTGCTTGCGTAACTGCTTCGTGAATCTGGCCCCCAGGTTCGTAAGTGCTTGCGTAACTGCTTCGTGAATCTGGTTCCTGGCCGGCTCGAAACGTCGTCGTGTTCTCATCTTCTAGTGTGTGGTTCGGTCATTAGATATCTTGAATCACCTTATTTTTTGATACTCCTTGTCTGCATTTACCAAGCATTTACGTAACATCTTACGAAACCTGTAGATCTTTCCTTGATAATGGCGCCTACGTTTACATTTCTTAAACACCTCACAATTATTATTGTTGTAAACAACCTCGTCCGGAACTCATAAGCTGTTTACATATATGTAAACAAAGCCGCCCATGAATGAGGAATGATCTACAGGTTTCGTTAGAGGCTGGGTGAATGATAGTGAATGACTTTATCTTTTTATAATAAGCTTAAAGCTCTCCTTTCTGCCATTTAATGTTAAGCTTTATCATGGTTTTTAACTCCCCTGGAACTCTATCTGTTAATGGGTTTACAACCGTCTTTAATTACTCCTGGGTGAATAGGGGGCGATGAGTTAAGGGTTATTTCTCATGCCTTCTGACTCAGGGGTCGAACCTGGGTCTTTGCAGTATGGGGTGAGGGTGCTACCCCCTTAGCCAGAGTTATTGCATCAATTAGGGTATATTTAAAGGGAATATATATAATATAGGGAGAGTACAAAGGGAAAAAAATGCTTTTAAGAAAATTTTAAGATTAATTTTCTTTTTCCCTAGAGTGCCTGACACCCTGTAGTGTGACACAGACGTTAATACCCGCGTCTACACCTGCGTCTACACCTGCGTCTACAGGCCTACAGGCACTAGAATACAGTAATGTAGACAAGGTAAGTAGTTACTTCTAGCTGTTTGCAGGAAAATACATTTAATACATTTTATACATCTTACTCAAGGGATCTATACCCAGATCTAGGTGTATATAATATATATATATATATATATATATATATATATATATATATATATATATATATATATATATATATATATATATATATATATATATATATATACGCAGTTTATTTTTACTTCTGGAGACAGTGGTAATTCAGTATACTTACTGGTTGATTAACGGGAATCGAACCCCGGGCCTGCAAGCTACAAGATCATGCACTCTATGCCAACCACTCCAAGCAGTCGAAGAATCTTGCAAGGAGGCAGTGCCATTGATCAATTATTGCAAGGCGTGCACACAGGAGCTACGACGTCTTGGTTGATGATTAAGGAGATTATACTGACAAGAGTTGAAGTACTCGATGGGGTGATTGATGATCTAATTGATACAAGCGGATTACGGAACAGTTTGGGCTGTAATAAGATTTCTTGTGATGTTAAGGGGTTTAGTTGGATGATTCCATTAATGGGCGAATGGGGAGGGGTAGGGGGTGTATGGGGGGTGTAGGGGGGTGTATGAGGGGTGTAGGGGGGGTGTGGGGGGGTGTAGGGGGGGGATTGGGGGGTTCTCTGGTAGTATAAAATGGGGAAAAAAATAGGTTGAGGATCGGTTGTAATGGGCGATAAAGGCGATGAGAACCTTATAACCATTTACCGCACTCATTTACGAAACCAGTGCATCTTTTCCTTAATCTTGTTGTATGATGAGGATGATGAATCGGGAAAAGGTTGTAGTTGTATTTATACAACAGTTTATGAGCTCTGAAACGTCCCAATACAAGATTATTGTATACAACCTTTCAGTTTTTTTGAGCTCAAACTGTTTAATAAATTCAAACAAAGATGTACAGGTTTCGTAAGTTTAATCATGTGGCGTTTTGGAAGGTACTTGGAAGGAGGGGCCTGATGGCTGAGTGGTCAGCGCTCGGGATTCGTAGTCCTGCGGTTCCGGGTTCGATCCCCGGTGGAGGCGGGGGTGGGATTTGAGAGAATGACGATAGCCATTTGTTTTAAAGTCGATAACCAGGCTATCTAGTGGGTGAAAAGGGGCTTCAGGTACGTCGAATAGACGTTGTTTGCCCAATATGTGTCCACTAGGGGGCTATCACCCCCCCTCTCTCCCCTATTGGTCCGTTCCCCCCCTTTTGCACTAGACCCCTTTGTTGCGTCACTCTTTTCTGCGTCAGTCTTTGCTGCGTCACTCTTTGCGTCACACCAGGGGGCTGAGTGAAGCAAACTCATCACTGCGTCCTTCATAAGCGATATACACAGGACCAGAATTCACCCAATATTTCCGTGTTCCCTTACGAAACCTGTCCATCTTTCCCCCAATCATAGCATCAATAGTTTGCAGTAAACAGTTTACAAACATCGAAACATTGCAAACAATTGTTTAATTGTCATAAACAACTTCGTAGCTGAATGATAGCGGGAAAGATATCAATGAATCTTGATAACCAAGATTCATTGAATCTTGAAAACCAGGATTCGTTGAATCTTGAAAACCAGGATTCGTTGAATCTTGAAAACCAGGATTCGTTGAATCTTGAAAACCAGGATTCGTTGAATCTTGAAAACCAGGATTCGTTGAATCTTGAAAACCAGGATTCGTTGAATCTTGAAAACCAGGATTCGTTGAATCTTGAAAACCAGGATTCGTTGAATCTTGGAAACCAGGATTCGTTGAATCTTGAAAACCAGGATTCGTTGAATCTTGAAAACCAGGATTCGTTGAATCTTGAAAACCAGGATTCGTTGAATCTTGAAAACCAGGATTCGTTGAATCTTGAAAACCAGGATTCGTTGAATCTTGGTTACCAAGATCATAAGGCTATCCTGGCTATCATATTATCATAAGGAAAGATATATATACTGAAGACTTTGCCTCAATCTCTATATTTTACGACGGGGCTCACCATAGACCGTGCTACTTGGAACTTTATGTTCCAAGTTGTTTAATCTATAACAACAAAATATCTTTATTTTAACTTAAGCTGGTAAAGCCAGGGTGTTGAAGGGAAGTAAAATATGCATGAAAGAAATGCACAAAATAATGGAAAAAATAGGAACTAATGAAGAAATTTTTAATAGATAAATCACATTCAATAATTACAATGTTTCATGAATTTTTTTAGACCATGTCATTGAGGGCAGATAATCATCACTAATCATCACTAATCGTCATCAATTCTGGGTCAGGGGTCACAGGATTCTAATCTGTAGAAGGGAATATTGGTGTTAGTGTAAACAGGATTTAATACCTTAAGATTATATATTGCCATAAAACAAGTGGAAACAATGTGCAAACAGGTGTAAACAATGTGTAAACAAGTGTAAACAATGTGTAAACAATTGCAAACAATTACAAACAATTGCAAACAAGTGCAAACAATTACAAACAATTGCAAACAAGTGCAAACAATTACAAACAATTGCAAACAATTACAATGTGCAGGATTACACTACGATATTATGAACTAAGTCGCTTGTATAACAAACTATTAAATCCCTAAGCATTGTTTATATGTTGTTTATATATTATAAACGCGAGGAAATGTTGAGGCCGTTAAGGGGGATCGAACCCCGCATCTGTTGACTCCACAGGCATAAGCACTACCGACTGAACCATGATGGGCTTAAAAAAAGTATCGCGAGCCCATCATGGCTGAGATGGTCATCCACTCACCCAGCAGCAGTCCGTTATCAACATCATCGTCCTTATCAGCACAGGGGCCATTATGAACTTTCTTTACAGGGTTACCGAGGCACTGGGCATACTCCAAGCGGCACTGGTTACTGTAGGTCACACCATTCGACCCACACACAGGCCTGTAGATCTTGGAACAGAGGGCACTGCAGCCATTGTCTGTTGAGACCAGGTGGTTAAGTGGTTGAGGGCCTGATTAAGTGGTTAACTACTTATGGGGAAGGCAAAGGATTTTTTTTTTTTAGGGAGTTAAGGCATTTCGACTCTATGGCACTGGGAAGGGGTCAGGATTTGGGTTTGGGATGGGGGTAAGGAATAGTGCCCAATCACTTGGACGGTCACGGGGATTGAACGCCGATCTGCATGAAGCGAGACCGTCGCTCTACCGTCCAGCCCAAAAAGGCAAAGGAATTGTCAGGAAAATGTCGCTAAGCAGTTACAATTATCGCAAATGGGGAGACAAAGCAATTAAGAAATGTTTTCTTAAACATTTCTTAAACATTTCTTAAGCAGTTAAGAAATGTTTTATAAGCAAATTTTGAATTAAAGTTACATTAATTTTTTCCCCTTTGCTTAGTTTTGGGATAATTATTTTCAATCGTAAATCAAAGATATATTTTGATATCTGATGAAATCACCAAAGCTGGATATATATATAATGATAAATGGATTTATTTATGACATATCTTTCACATATTAGTAATTCTTGCTTAACTAAGTAAAACATTAAGTCTTACAAAACATATAGTTAGCGAAGATTAGCAAATCTTCAGTTTTTTTCGGTGGTTCATTGAATAAGATTAGTTGAAATATGCTCATTTAAAATGTTTACCTTTATTCTTAATAAAAAAATTTAGCAACTTACCCGGTAAATCAATAAGTCTTTCATCGTCATCTAAGCCTTGCGGGTCAGCCATTGTAAACTGGGCAACCACGAGCGCCACCAGCACCAGTGCGGCCGCCCCACGAACTATTCCTCCAGCCATCATTGTCTCTATGATTTCTGTAAATATTTGTAAAAAAATGTCCCCACTTAGGGTAAAATATATTGTAACAATTAGAAATAACAACGCAAGTATGATATTATTCGGTCTACGAGAGTCGAAGTCGACCGTGACTTCGATGAAGGAGTTCGATGGCTGCTTCAGAAGATGGAGGACGCGATCTGAGTTCGGAAGCCACGCTCAGACATTGGAACATGTTTCCTCTGGTCCTCTGGTGTCTGGCTATTCTCAATGGTCTTTGGGATAAGTTTCCTTCGCCATGTTGGGCATTCCTGAGCAAGCGTCGCCCAATTGAAGCCTTTAAGGGTGACTTTAAGGTCGGAAGAAACGATCTTGGGTCGTTTCATCGCACGGAATGGCATAATTCTCCACGCAACAGCTGTTTAGGCATTCGGCTTTCAGGCATTGTGACAGCGTGGCCTGCTCGACTGCCTGAAGGTTCTGCCGCTTCGACCGTGATGTGTTGATCCTGGCGGAGTCTTCCGGGCGCGAGTTCGACCCCCGACTTCGGTCTTTTCGATGCTGAGGGTGAGATCGAAGTTGGCGTAGGCTTGTGAATTGATTTGGACTATCGGGGGAAAGCGCCAAGTGCTATATATTCGGCTATATAGCACTTGGAAGGGATATGAGGACAAGGAGCTGGGATATGAGGACAAGGAGCTGGGATATGAGGACAAGGAATTGGGATATGAGGCCAAGGAACTGGACTAGGAGGACAGGGAACTGAGATAGAACGAAAGAAGGAATAGCGCCCAACCACTAGAAACATCGGGTCTCGAACTCTGACCTGCATGAAACAAGGTTGTCGCTATGTACATACAGTCGAATATCCCGCAAGAATACATTAATTCCCCTCCTACTTGAGTGAGGACATGGATATGAAATATCCCATTGTCGTAGTTCAGTGGTCTACATTCTCGACTCACACTCGAGGATACCTAGTCCAATTCCTGGACGGGAATGGTTGGGCACATTTCCTTTCACCTGATAACTCTAGTTCGCCCCGTCCTAGGAGTGCAAGGAAACTGTTGTGGGTTGTACCCAGGGGGTAAGGTCGGAGTCCTTGAGTAAATGAGCGAGATTTTGCTTGGAAAACAGCAAGTAAAGCAAGTATACCTTGAAGGTATACCTTGAAGGTAGACCTTGAAGGTATACCTTCAAGGTCTACCTTTCTGGGAAATGGTAACCTCACATCAAGACCATTAATCATCTTATGTCACACAGATCCACACAAAATCAATTCAAATATTATTCCCTTATAAAATTTCTGGTTATGGGAGATTATGAGAGATTAATACGACATTAACTAGACCACACACTAGAAGGTGAAGGCACGACGACGTTTCGGTCCGTCCTGGCCATTCACAAGCCCACAATCGGATTGAGAATGGTCCAGGACGGACCGAAACGTCGTCGTCCCTTCACCTTCTAGTGTGTGGTCTGGTCAACATACTTCAGCCACGTTATTGTGACTCCTCGCCTGTACTGCCATGTAAACTGAGTCTACAATGGTATGCAGAGGTAAACTTGTGTAGAAATAACAAGAAAAGGGTTAAGTAATCACTGAGTTTACCTGTGTAGTGATGGGACGAGTGGTAGACAGTGGAATGACTAGATTAAGCAGTCGGGGTTTTTTATAATGTCGGTGACTGCCTATCCCCCCTTTCCCACATCCGTTTCACCCTTCCCATCCCCCCTACCCTCGTAGACCATCCTATCCCACCTTCCCTTGAAGGTCTACCTGTCCCACGTCTAATATAAAAGTCCATTTACCTTTCCATGTCCCCTTAAGGGTCCGTTCCCCTTCTCTCTCTCTCTCCCTCTCTTTCTGTCTCTGTCTCTCTCTCTCTCTCTCTCTCTCTCTCTCTCTCTCTCTCTCTCTCTCTCTCTCTCTCCCTCTCTTTCTGTCTCTGTCTGTCTCTCTCTCTCTCTCTCTCTCTCTCTCTCTCTCTCTCTCTCTCTCTCTCTCTCTCTCTCTCTCTCTCTCTCTCTCTCCCTCTCCCTCTCTCTCTCTCTCTAAACTCTTCAAATTGTATTACTCATAAAAATACGATAAATAGAGCAATTAGTAAGTGTTTAAAAAGATGAAGATGGAGACTGCTCCAGCATCTTGGGATGCTGGTTGCTAGGTGATGCCAGCTGGGAGATAAAGGCCCTCCTCAGACTGCTCTTGGTCAGATCACCACCTGTGTCCTCCGGATACAGCTGGATACATCGTGTTGGAGACGCTACTGTATCCAAGTCAGCGTCCTCGAAGGTCAAGGATTCATTGACCGAGAGGTGTATAGCCTCGCTATATATATATATATATATATATATATATATATATATATATATATATATATATATATATATATATATATATATATATATAATATGTATTTGAAAATGTAATAAGGATTACGAAACGCGTTCAGGCGTCAGACCAGGAATAAAGAATGAATTTTGGAGACTTAATTTATCAATTACCCCTCGACAGAGAAGAAGAACGTAAGAAATATTGAGAAGATTCATGTTAGAATTATTAATCTTACCCTCAACTGAATTAATATTACAGGTGAACACGTAAAGAAAAACTAAGCGATATCTTTGTAAAGAAAGTGTGAGAGGGAAGGGAATTTTCAGGGGGAAAGCGCCAAGCCATTACGACTATATAGCACTGGGAAAGGGGTCAGGATAAGGATTTGGGATGGGACGGAGGGATAGGAATGGTCCCGCAAAACACTTGTGGACGGTCACGGGGATTGAACTCGGACCCGTAAATAGTGTTACACTTGGTAGCTAGGAGAAGAGGTAGAGATATAAGCTTGTGGACTGTCAGCTTGTAAGGCTTACATAAATCTATTTTACTGGAATCATGAATCTATTACATAAATCATGAATCTATTAAATGAATCTATGAAGCTATTACATAAATCTATGAATCAATTTTTTGTCACTAGAATCTATTTTAGTTATCTTATGTGATAACTTATCTAGATATAGTGAAGTAGGAACCCTTAGGCATTAAGATATCACTTAAGATAGCATATACTTTAGAGAAAATTATAGTACCTCACCTGTCATCTCCAGTATACTGAGACAGATGGTTTTAAAGGTACGACAACTGACTGTTGTACTGTCAATAGTCGGTCATTTCCTGTCCTATCACGGCGCGTCACCGTCTATCCTGTTTGTTTCGTTTGTGATCGACAAACAATGGTTAGTGACGTGTCAAAGGACGGGTGAATAGAATGGCATTATCAAAGGAAAGAGCCAAGCCATTTGGGCTATGTAGCATTTGGAAAAAGGGGTCAGGATTTGGGGATGGGACGGGGGAAAGGAATGGTGTCCAATCTCCTATGGACGGTCGTGGGGATTGAACTCCGACCTGCATGAAGTGAGACCGTTGTTCTACCGTCCAGCCCAAAGTGGACCCATTTAAGAGTGTTTAACCCCTCTAACCCCTCGTCCGCCCCCCCACTAACTCTCTCTCGGTCAGGATGTTAACTTAGATAATAAACAGATAATTCCTACTGGAGTTTCCCAACCAAGTCAAGGATTCCAATGAAGATTTTAGAACTTATTTTTTGGTCGTCAATGGGTATGCTATTGGCTCCTTCAGACACCAGTGCCAGGGATTCATCAAATATTTACTCAACCCCCCCTTTACGAAACCTTTACATCTTTGCTAAATCATCGAAAGGGGTTTGTTTACGAATTTCGTAACTTCACAACGGAAATTATTATTGTTAGAAATCACTTCGTAGTGTTTCGAAGCTCATGAACTGTTTAATAGATGTAAAAAAAAACGAAACTCACGAGGAAAGATGCACAGGTTTCGTTAAGGGTTAAAAGCTTTGTCTAAAAAAGTATTAAATACTTTTACGAGATCAAAGTATATTTTTTTCTACCACAGACGTGGCCAGATATTTACTGTGCTAACCAGCACACATTTTCTTCTGTCCTCTATGGACAGTGTTAAAGATCTGGGGGCCAGATTCACGAAGCGATTACGCAAGCACTTACGAACCTGGGGGCCAGATTCACGAAGCGGTTACGCAAGCACTTACGAACCTGGGGGCCAGATTCACGAAGCGATTACGCAAGCACTTACGAACCTGAGGCCAGATTCACGAAGCGGTTACGCAAGCACTTACGAACCTGGGGGCCAGATTCACGAAGCGGTTACGCAAACACTTACGAACCTGTGGCCAGATTCACGAAGCGGTTACGCAAGCACTTACGAACCTGGGGGCCAGATTCACGAAGCGGTTACGCAAGCACTTACGAACCTGGGGGCCAGATTCACGAAGTAGTTACGCAAGCACTTACGAACCTGGGGCCAGATTCACGAAGCGGTTACGCAAGCACTTACGAACCTGGGGGCCAGATTCACGAAGCGGTTACGCAAACACTTACGAACCTAGGGCCAGATTCACGAAGCAGTTACGCTCACGTATTTTGCTTATAAACTCACTTATTTTGCTTCTAAACTCACCTTTTTTGCTTCTAAGCTCATATATTTTTGCTTCTTAAGCTCAGGTATTTTGCTTCTAAGCTCATATATTTTGCTTCTAAGCTCACGTATTTTTGCTTCTTAAGCTCAGGTATTTTGCTTCTAAGCTCACGTATTTTGCTTCTAAGCTCACGTATTTTTGCTTCTAAGCTCACGTATTTTACTTCTAAGCTCACGTATTTTTGCTTCTTAAGCTCAGGTATTTTGCTTCTAAGCTCACGTATTTTTGCTTCTAAGCTCACGTATTTTGCTTCTAAGCTCAGGTATTTTGCTTCTAAGCTCACCTATTTTGCTTCCTAAGCTCACCTATTTTGCTTCTTAATTTAAGCCTGCTTCAGCTCTCGGCGGTTCCAGCGATGTGATTCGCTGATTCCCTCTCGAGTCTGTGCGCTGATTGGTTCATTTGCATACGTAATATATTCGCTGCTTCCATATTTTCTGTAACCAATTGGTTCCTTCTGAATTGTCAGCGTTTAAACTAACCTTAAATGGCGTTAGGTCCATTTTTTAGACCATTAAATGGCATTTTAAGTCCATTAAGTCCAGTTTAGTTCAGTATAGGGTGCAATGACTGTAATATCAGTGGGGCGCCTGATAGCTGGGTGGACAGCGCTTCGGAGTCGTAGTCCTGAGGTTCCGGGTTCGATCCTCGGTGGCGGTGGAGAGAAATGGGCAAAATGTTTGTTTCACCTTGATGTTCCCCTGTTACCTAGCAGTAAATAGGTACCTGGGAGTTAGACAGCTGCTACGGGCTGCTTCTTCCTGGGGGTGTGTAACAAAAAGGAGACCTGGTCGAGGACCAGGCCGGGGGGACGCTAAGCCCCGAAATCATCTCAAGATAACCTCAAGATAAGATAACCTACCTAAGGAAGCTTATGATAAGATGCTAAAGCTGTGTATATGTATAAAGCTCTGAAGGGATAGGAGGATAGGGAGTTGGGACCTTAAGACGGTATGAGGAGAATGGTGTTTAACCTCTTGGGCCATCGGGGGATCGAACTCCGACCCTGCTTCATGTGAGCCCGCTGCCGTACCGACCTGCCCAAATAGCTGGACTTAGAGTCAGTACCTTGAGGTGCTTCCGGGGCTTAGCGTCCCCACGGCCCGGTCGTCGACCAGGCCTCCTGGTTGCTGGACTGGTCAACCAGGCTGTTGGACGCGGCTGCCTGCAGCCTGACGTAGCAAGACAAGGTTTTGGACCAAGTAACTCTGCCTTGAGAGCCTGACCTTTATTGGTAATACCATCATCATCTTTACCTTCACTAGGTGGCGAACCTTGAGGTGAAGGTAGCTTACCTTAACTGCGGGTGGTGATGTGGTCAACCAGGCTGTTAGACGACGCTGCTGGCAGTCTTAAGTGTGCGACGCAGTCCGGGTGATTACGTATCATTGGGAGGAGTTTATCTACTTCCGTTTTCAAGACCGCGAGAGATAAGTTAGTTATGTTCCTTATGAATAGACGGAGGGTGATGTTGGGTCTTGGGTTCCTATTGGGGAGAGAGCGAGAGAGAGAGAGAGAGAGAGAGAGAGAGAGAGAGAGAGAGAGAGAGAGAGAGAGAGAGAGTAGAGAGAGATATGGGAAGGGAAAGCTCTCAGCCTCCTAACAGGAGTCAGCAGTCGTCTGTTCCTGTACCCTCATTTATAGAAAATAAAATGGAGAGAGAGAGAGAGAGAGAGAGAGAGAGAGAGAGAGAGAGAGAGAGAGAGATAGAGAGATAAAGTCCCACTTTTAGAGAGCTGATTAAAAATATATTACAGACATTTCATAAAATGTTGTGGGAGTAACTACTGTCAAACCAGTTAATGACACCAATTTCTAATTAAATGACCTTAAACGAGGATGTCTTTAATGCCTAAAATTGTATTGAATTTATTTTTGTATTGCTCAGAAAGTACATAATCGGGGCATCAAACAATTGGCTAGGCCTACTAGCATTAAAATAATGCTAAACACATGACAAATTGAAAGTTCAGCTAGGCCTACCACACAAAAGTTTCCAAGTAGACATAAGGAGAGAGTTATTGATTTAGCTGCTGAGAACATGGGTTCAGATATGAAGGGTTCAGTGTATACACTGCAAGGAAACACTTACACTCGGAAAAAACACTCTGGGTACACTCTCTCTGAAAATACACTCTATTGAAACACTTTTTCTTTTATCAATCGCTTCAAATTTTCCTGGAAAAATCCTTCTTGGAAACACCATTCATGGGAATACACACACTTTGCAACACCATTCATGGAACACACTTTGGATACACTTAGTGTGGAAGTACACTTTGGAAACACTGTCTTGAAACACATTGACTATAGAGGATGAAACATAAAGGATGTTTTCGTAAGTCTTATGTTCACATAGAACTCAAAACTCAAAACTTTGAGACTGTGAGATGGGATTGAATACTCGTCTCCAGACTCCACAGTGTCGTGGGTTCGAATCTTTATATGTCCTCAATATGTCCTCAGACAATATGTCCTCAGACGTATTAGATTTCAATGTGAAAAGCGTATTATTATTTTTTTTAGTGAAAAACAGAAATTCTGGGATTTAAGATATTAGATTGGATATGATATGATGTTTTAAGTACTAATTTTTACATGGAGATTAGTCGTTTCTCATAGATTTAGATAGATTTAAATAGATTTAGATATAATCTGTGATTATTTTACGTATTAATTGCCATTTGGATTAATATCTAACCACTTTTTAAAATGTAATAGTACACTTTTTATATCTATATTTTATCTGCGATATTGAAAATCTGGACATATTTTTGTACATGTGTCTAGGCCCTAATACAAAAAGATAATTCAAAGATAATGTGCTCAATAGAGTATATTCGTTATACACATTGAGTCATACAACATGAGACATATATACACTAGGAAAATTTGTATTGTAGTTGAGTTCTTAAAGCCAGAGCCCCAGGGAAAATATTTTATATCGGGGACGGAAGATAGGCAGTGAGGTGTGACAGTCCAATTGTGTGAGAGAGAGAGAGAGAGAGAGAGAGAGAGAGAGAGAGAGAGAGAGAAACCATTTGGAAAAATGGGTTGAATTTGCATATCACCCATCTGTGTTCTAGTGAAATTTGGAATAAAAAATTGAATTATATTGAAATAAATGAACCCCAAAAAAACACCCTCTCACATATGTATTAAAAATACATATAAACTCCAACGCTTTACTCATTAATTGAGAGAATTTGCATTTAGCTGTAAAGAGAGAAATAATAAGGAGTGGTTACTCATTATCTGTAATTCTCATAACTCATTAACTTGTTGCATGAATCAAGGGGAAATGCTCTTTCGTGCAACCTGGCTTAATTGGGTCAAGGTAGTTAAGTCAGGTGTGTAATTATCTGGATTGACAAAATAATGACAGATAAAATGTAATCCCTGATCTTAGACAGTCATGTGTGTGTACCTTGGTCTTAGACAGTCATGTGTGTGTACCTTGGTCTTAGACAGTCATGTGTGTACCTTGATCGTAGACAGTCATGTGTGTATCATCAAAGCTGGGTCAAGATTGAATATATAAATGAGTCCCAGAGCTGAGTCTAAGCTTGCTTAAGCTTACCTTAAGATTAATGACTAAGAAAGAAGTGAGGAAGATTAATTTCTCTCCACCAGACCATTAGCTAAGAACAGTGTCTCAAGGAATATGTACGCTCTAAGAATGATAAATATCTTGAAAGTTTGTGCTGGAGACATGCAGTTTCTTGACGACCCTCACGCAAGAAAAGTTGGTTATGTTTCTGGTTGTTGGGATGGAGAGAGAGAGTGGGGGAGAGAGTGGGGGGGAGGGAGAGAGGGGGGGGAGAGGGAGAGAGAGAGAGAGAGAGAAAGAGAGAGAGAAAGAGAGAGACAGAGAGAGAGTGAGAGGGGGGGGGGAGAGAGAGAGAGAGAGAGAGAGAGAGAGAGAGAGAGAGAGAGAGAGAGAGAGAGAGAGAGAGAGAGAAGGGAAGAGAATTATCAGGGGAAAGTAGCAAGCCATTACGACTATATAGCACTGGGAAGGGGTCAGGATAAGGATTTGGGATGGGACGGAGGGAAAGGAATGGTGCCCAACCACTTGTGGACGGTCGCGGGGATTGAACGCCGAATTGAATTATTTAGTAATTGCTTTTGAAACTCCCCCCCTAAATAATTTGTTTTTTATGCTTCATTTAGTATAATTAAAGCGACTCAAGACCCGTCATAACGAGCACACGAATCTGGCATTAAATAGCCCAACCCACAAGGAGACAGAAACGATTGGGCATGTTTCCTGTCGCCTGATGCCGCTATTCACCTAGCAGTTAAATAGGTACTTGAGAGATAGGCAAGTGTGTGTGTGTGGGGGGGAAGGGTTAATTGATATTTCACCTGATGCCGCTGTTCACCTAGCAGGAGTTAGGCAAAAAAGAGAGAGAAGAGTGATGGTATTTCGGCCCGACCTGGACCCCCCCCCCAAGCAGCACCCGAGACGTGCCGGGTAAGCCCAGACAGTCAGGCCTGAAGAGAGTGAATGACTTGTTATCTTGAGTTATCTTGAGGTTATCTTGAGATGATTTCGGGGCTTTAGTATCCCCGCGGCCCGGTCCTCGACCAGGCCTCCACCCCCAGGAAGCAGCCCGTGACAGCTGACTAACACCCAGGTACCTATTTTACTGCTAGGAAACAGGGGCATAGGGTGAAAGAAACTCTGCCCATTGTTTCTCGCCGGCGCCTGGGATCGAACCCAGGACCACAGGATCACAAGTCCAGCGTGCTGTCCGCTCGGCTCCTTAAAGTTAATTAACTTCCTAAAAGTTAGTTAACCTCGTTAACATAAGTTAACTCTTGTTGACCCAAATATATCATTGCTAAATTAACTCTCAAGATTCATTGATTAAAGTTAATTACATGTTTAACTTGGGGACAGGAAGACGTTTTTTCCAACTGTCGTTAACATCCATCTACGACGACACTAACAACCTCGTTCAGTCGTTATATTTTGGCCTGAAATATACTTAAAATATACACGTTTTGGCGGGAAAGTTACGCGCCAATTTTCGGCCAGAATTCTTACGATGTTCGTAACTCTTAAGACATTGTTCTTATTCTTGAATATCTTACGACACACTTACGGCCGGGTTGTGGGGCATTGTCTTGTGAGATTTATATTTATTGAATTTATATGAATTTATATAGTAATTTATATTATACGTTAATTTATATATTTCGATAGTAAACTGTATGATGGTTTGAAGTGGACTGTTTCTTAAAATTCCCATATATCGCTTCCCTTACATATTATGGCATATTATTACAGTATTAGACTATTTATATATATATATATATATATATATATATATATATATATATATATATATATATATATATATATATATATATATATATATATATATATATATGCGAACAAGCCTGAATGGTCCCCAGGACTATATGCGACTGAAAACTCACACCCCAGAAGTGACTCGAACCCATACTGCCAGCAGCAACGCAACTGGTAACTACAGGACGCCTTAATCCGCTTGACCATAACGTCAAGCTTGATGATCACGATACCAGTTGCGTTGCTCCTGGGTGTATGGCTTCGTGAATCTGGCCCCAGGTTCGTAAGTGCTTGAGTAACTGCGTCGTGAATCTGGTCCCCAGGTTCGTAAGTACTTGCGTAACTGCTTCGTGAATCTAGCCCCCCTGGCTATCTTGTCTAGATGTCAAGAAGTGGTTAGGCGTGGCCACCATTACTTTATTTTGATATTAATAATGAAGTTAATTCAAGTGAGATATTTTTATGATGTTAACAATCTATTAAGAATTATTTCCTAACTGAATTAAGCTGTATTAAGAATAATTCCCAAATGTATTAGCTGAAAATAGCGACGTGGCAATGATATTCCGTTTTCTATCGCCGGAAAAATCACTGTAGCAACATTATCTGCCGATTGTATTAAATGGTATACAGTTGTATTAAATGGTATACTCCAACACGAGTTATGGGACATTGAAGACCAGGTTATTAAGATCTAATGGGACCAAAAAAAACAGTGTTTACAAGAGATTTAATCTGAATTTTTATTTGATACAGAGAAGTAGGTGAAAGTCAGCCCAGGGGCCTTGTATTCCTTCTGAAGGCTGCGAGGAGACCTTTCCTGTAGGGAGGATATTAGTGGCTGCACCTCCTTCAAGCCTTTCTTGAAGCAAGAAGAGCTTCCTTCTGTGAGAAAAGGCCACTTGAAGTCGTTCGTATGATTGGAAGATAAGAATGACGGCAAATACAGAAGTGACCCCTTGAATGGGCTTCGTATCAGCCCATACAAGATAGGTTCTATCTACATCCACACAATTTCACTCATATGTCCCACCTACGCTTGAAACAATCAAGGGGACTCTAGTTAAAACAAGCAAGAGATTCTATTTGATTTGTTTAGAGTCCCGATCAAATGATGAACCTTCCTGTAGCAGGATATCAGGGAAATGGTCTCCTTTAAGATAACTCCTTCTGCAGCAGGATATCAGGGAAAATGTCCTCCTTCAGGATAACTCCTTCTGCAGCAGGATATCAGGGAAATGCTCTCCTTTAAGATAACTCCTTCTGCAGCAGGATATCAGGGTAATGTGCTCCTTTAAGATAACTCCTTCTGCAGCAGGATATCAGGGAAATGTCCTCCTTCAGGATAACTCCTTCTGTAGCAGGATATCAAGGAAATGTCCTCCTTCAGGATAACTCCTTCTGTAGCAGGATATCAAGGAAATGTCCTCCTTCAGGATAACTCCTTCTGTAGCAGGATATCAGGGAAATGGTCTCCTTTAAGATAACTCCTTCTGTAGCAGGATATCAAGGAAATGTCCTCCTTCAGGATAACTCCTTCTGCAGCAGGATATCAGGGTAATGTGCTCCTTTAAGATAACTCCTTCTGTAGCAGGATATCAAGGAAATGTCCTCCTTCAGGATAACTCCTTCTGTAGCAGGATATCAAGGAAATGTCCTCCTTCAGGATA
>NC_091210.1:14545826-14553326 GCF_040958095.1 Procambarus clarkii | reverse complement strand
CTATATACTGTCTCCATATTAAAGTGTTAATAAGCATCGTACATTTTATGAATAGATAGGCCCCGATAACCCGTCCTCCCACTAGGCTGGTTAAAGCGGCGGCCGTCCTCCCACTAGGATGGTTAAAGCGGCGGCCGTCCTCTCTAGACGTATTCATCAATTTTATCATATTGAAGTTTTAAAAATTGGTTTGTTCTCGTATTTAAATGAATACTATACATCACAATTCTATGTATAGTTAGGTGTTTAGGTTCTGTTGATGATTTGTATTTGTAGTACGTGGGTGAAGTTTTTATAGCAACCCGTCCTCGACTCAAGTCCATTCCATCCAGCGGTCGACCCCACAGACGCAGTCATTAACTTTAACATGTTGTTCATTCAAAACGGGAATTTTCTCAAATATAAATTAATATTATAATATATTAGCATATTGTGCATATATAGACATAGGTTAGGTTAGGTGTTTAGGTTCTGTTGGCGATTATTGGTATTTGTAGTACGTGGGTGAAGCATTTACAGCGTTGTGGTTCGAACACAAGTCGTCAGTGAAGCACTTGTTCCGGAAGTGTTCGGACGTCATCAGTTGTGAGTCGTGTGTAAACTGTTTTTCATCCATAAACAGCTGGGGTTTGGCGGCTGGATTAACGAGCTTGGACCTACGTATGCGAGGACGGACTGGGCTCGGATACATTACGTGTGGTATTTTTTTTATGAGGTGCGATTCGAACACAAGACGATAGTGAGATGTTGTTCGGTTGAAGCTCGAATATAATCGGTTATGAGTCGCATCCGGTTTTCATAAATTAAGATCAGATGTTCCTTAATTCCGCCGTCAAACATCCTGTTTATGAATAAATCCACCAGGGCCGTGACGAGGATTCGAACCTGCGTCCGAGAGCATCCCAGACGCTGCCTTAATCGACTGAGCTACGACATGGTAAAAATAATTGCAACCGGAAGTTCTACTGAAGTTTGTTCATTTGATGCATCACGCTATTGTGATTTCTGTATGTCTCCTGTTTATGAACGACAAACGGTCGACACACCATTCACAACTGATCGAATATTTTTCGAACAGTGCTTCGTTGCAGGCGACTTGTGTTCGAATCGCTACTCTTCTAAATGCTTCACCCACGAACAATGCAAACAATTGCCAGTAGGCTCTAAACACCTAAACTAACGTATGTCAAACTATGCACCAAATTGAATGATATAATAATGTTATTTTTTATATATTTGAAAAAATGCCGATTTTAAATAGTAGTGGACAGCCACCAGTCTCAGGAGACTATTGGGCTCTGGTTGTCGGTCTGGAGTGGCCTCTCCAAGGCGTTAAGCCTGGGTAGGTTGATACGGGGGAGAAGCTGTTACCCATGCAGCAGGTCTTCCCCCTCTCTCCAGGGCGCAAACCCAGGGTAGATTGATACGGGGGAGAAGCTGTTACCCATGCAGCAGGTTCCCCCTCTCTACAGCACCGAATGTCTCCAATGGAAAAGCATATACAGTAGATTAACATTAACGAATACGTCATTGTGGTCGACCCGAACCATGAACAACCAGAGAACAACCTGTAGACCCAAGTGAATAAGGTATTTAACGGCTGAATTTAACGACCATTTGACTCATCGTTTACGAGAACCAGCTGAACCACGATAAAAGAACTCTTAGAAGGTTCAAAAACCAAGAGTTAACACATGAAAGGAATATAAAACAGTATTGATTATTTTAATTCGTTGTAATGAAGCGAATACTCGATTTCAGACTCGCAAAATATGTGTACGTAATGTGTAAACTAACACACAATTGTCTTACCTTCAGCGGCAGCAAATATTTTGAGCATAAACTTTACTTAATAATAATAATAATAATAATAATAATAATAATAATAATAATAATAATAATAATAATAATAATAATTTTTATTATATTATTGTTCTGATTATTGAGGAAACATTAGGGGGGATCGAACTGTTGTATCCTGGCTATTGTGGTGTGTATTATCCTGACTATTGTAGAGTGTATTATCCTGACTATTGTAGAGTGTATTATCCAGACTATTGTAGAGTGTATTATCCTGACTATTGTAGAGTGTATTATCCTGACTATTGTAGAGTGTATTATCCTGACTATTGTAGAGTGTATTATCCTGACTATTGTAGTGTGTATTATCCTGACTATTGTAGTGTGTATTATCCTGACTATTGTGGAGTGTATTATCCTGACTATTGTAGAGTGTATTATCCTGACTATTGTAGAGTGTATTATCCTGACTATTGTTGCGTGTATTATCCTGACTATTGTGGAGTGTATTATCCTGACTATTGTAGAGTGTATTATCCTGACTATTGTAGAGTGTATTATCCTGACTATTGTAGCGTGTATTATCCTGACTATTGTAGAGTGTATTATCCTGACTATTGTAGCGTGTATTATCCTGACTATTGTAGAGTGTATTATCCTGACTATTGTAGAGTGTATTATCCTGACTATTGTAGCGTGTATTATCCTGACTATTGTAGAGTGTATTATCCTGACTATTGTAGCGTGTATTATCCTGACTATTGTAGAATGTATTATCCTGACTATTGTAGCGTGTATTATCCTGACTATTGTAGAGTGTATTATCCTGTCTATTGTGGAGTGTATTATCCTGACTATTGTAGCATGTATTATCCTGACTATTGTAGCATGTATTATCCTGACTATTGTAGCATGTATTATCCTGACTATTGTAGAGTGTATTATTCTGTCTATTGTGGAGTGTATTATCCTGACTATTGTAGCGTGTATTATCCTGACTATTGTAGAGTGTATTATTCTGTCTATTGTAGAGTGTATTATCCTGACTATTGTAGCATGTATTATCCTGACTATTGTAGAGTGTATTATTCTGTCTATTGTGGAGTGTATTATCCTGACTATTGTAGAGTGTATTATCCTGACTATTGTAGAGTGTATTATCCTGACTATTGTAGCGTGTATTATCCTGACTATTGTAGAGTGTATTATTCTGTCTATTGTGGAGTGTATTATCCTGACTATTGTAGAGTGTATTATCCTGACTATTGTAGAGTGTATTATCCTGACTATTGTAGAGTGTATTATTCTGTCTATTGTGGAGTGTATTATCCTGACTATTGTAGAGTGTATTATCCTGACTATTGTAGCGTGTATTATCCTGACTATTGTAGCATGTATTATCCTGACTATTGTAGAGTGTATTATTCTGTCTATTGTGGAGTGTATTATCCTGACTATTGTAGAGTGTATTATCCTGACTATTGTAGAGTGTATTATCCTGACTATTGTAGCGTGTATTATCCTGACTATTGTAGAGTGTATTATTCTGTCTATTGTGGAGTGTATTATCCTGACTATTGTAGAGTGTATTATCCTGACTATTGTAGAGTGTATTATCCTGACTATTGTAGAGTGTATTATCCTGACTATTGTAGCGTGTATTATCCTGACTATTGTAGAGTGTATTATCCTGACTATTGTAGAGTGTATTATCCTGACTATTGTAGCGTGTATTATCCTGACTATTGTAGCGTGTATTATCCTGACTATTGTAGCGTGTATTATCCTGACTATTGTGGAGTGTATTAACACACACTTCACTCAATTATGTTAATTTTTTTCCAGTTCTGTTTTGTGTCGATTTATTTAAAATCTTACTTAGTTTGGGCTCCAAGTTTTATATCAATAGCATTTCGTGGTTCACTGGTTAAGGCGCTCGTCTGGGGGTTATCCTGGACGCTGGTTCGATCCTCTCACCCTGCTCCAAAGATGTTTTCAGAGATCAGGTTGTTATGGTTCTATTCTCTATCCCCCCCCCCCCACTCTTGTACACCCACACAGCACGTGATTCACTTACAACCCTAAACAAGTTCAGCCACGTGTTGTAAACAAACCACCACGTGTTACAGCCACGTGATGTAAACAAACATCCACGTGTTACAACCACGTGTTGTAAACAAACCACCACGTGTTACAACCACGTGATGTAAACAAACCACCACGTGTTACAGCCACGTGATGTAAACAAACCACCACGTTACAGCCACGTGATGTAAACAAACCACCACGTGATGTAAACAAACCACCACGTGTTACAACCACGTGATGTAAACATGACCACCACGTGATGTAAACAAACCACCACATGTTACAAGCATGTGTTGTAAACACGTTCCAAACATAGGTTGAACATTCCCTTGTTCAAATATATTCTTCTCTTAATTAGAGTTCTCTAGTGCACTCTAGTTCATTGTTGTGCCTCTGTTGTGAGAAGCAAATCTATTTCATCTTTCAAAATTATTTTGTATTGTTATTGTAATGTTTAAGAGGACATTTAAGGTGTTATTTATGGCCTTTTGAATTGTGTAAGTTTTATATGTAGTTTCATGTGTGTTATAGGGAGGAAAAATATGTATTTTTGAGTTAATAAAGTTACACTTATTTTGTTCAATATGAACAGCACCATCTGTGAGTATATATATATATATATATATATATATATATATATATATATATATATATATATATATATATATATATATATAATATACTATAATATAAAATAAATGGGTGAAAAGGTGGAGGAAAAAACCTGGTATAAATAAGTTACAGAGCTTACAGCTGAGCTAAATGCACCTTAGCTTAGTTCTTCAGCTTAGCCATCAATCACTTCAGCTATCATGTCCCCCCTTGAGTTAGCTAAATTAAATGTTTAGGCACAATCACTGAAACTTAATCATATACATTTCTGCTGCATGGCACACAGCTTCGCATACACTTAAGCTGTAAATATACAATCTCCTCAGCTTAGGCACAAAAGCTTCAACTGAATCGCATCCCATCGGCTTGCCCACATGTGTTTTTGTTCATCCAATCCCTGCCAAGCGAAGTTCAACGTTCAGGCAAGCTATAGAACAGACGACACTTACGTCAACCCGACGTACGGGGCTGAACAGGGTGATCCCCACGTTTAATTGACGTTTCTTGTTCGAGACCTGGCCTACTGGCGTCTAGCCATTGGGGTTACCTTCGAAATAGGTTGATTTAGACGTCAGATTCATTCAGACAGAATGGCACCTGTTGATTCAGACGTCTGGTAGCCATTGCGAAGGAAAGTCTTCAAATGCAACTCGATATCAAACAGGGCGTTGTTTCTCTCCCTCAGCGAGCAGGAAAGCGCTCAACTCAGCGATTCTCTTCCTTAGCGAGCAGAAAAGCGCTCAACTCAGCGTTATTGACGCTGATTTCAACGTCATTTCATCAATTGGAAACGGGAGCAAAAGAAGAGCTTCGTTGTGGGTTCTTGTCACAAGACGAATAAAACTTTTTTCACGAAACGTTCACTCATTATAGGATCAATACTAAGTCCCACTAGCACCTCACAGAGTCCTGCTAGCACCTCACAGAGTCCTACTAGGAGTTAAAAACGCCATCTAGGACGTAATAGTCGTGCTAGAACCACACACGGATAATATAAAATCTTCAGAGTCCTTATAATGTAAGTCATAGTATAAGGACCTCACAGAGTCCTGTTAGGACCTCACAGAGTCCTGCTAGGACCTTTCAATGTCCCGCTAGGACCTCAAAGTCACGCTAGGAACTTACAGCACCCCACTAGGACCTCACTGCACCACGCTAGGACCTCACAGCACCATGCTAGGACATCATTGCGCCACGTTAGGACCTCATAGCCACGCTAGGAACTCACAGCATCTCGCTAGGACCTCACAAGCACGCTAGGACCTCATAAGGCTCACTGGAGAAGAATGAAAGAGTCGGAATCTTTTAACTCGTTGGAAATCGCCAAGAATTTGCTTTCTGCGCCTTGGTCGACGTTCAGAGGAACTTCGTCGTTGTTTAAGGGGTCTCAGGAGTCGTGTACTTCAAGGTCTGGCATGCCTGTTTAACCATTCTCATAGCATCTCGACCTCAAGGCTCAAGTAGTTACTCTGGATATATATATCTTGTAGTGTTCACCTTTCTTAATTTCCCGCGTCGAGGCTCTAAGGTGCCACTGATCTTGGAACAAAAGTCTGAACTAATGAACTGTTATTGGCTTCAATCACGCCAAAACGTTTGTGCACAGACACTCCTGAAACTGTGTTGTGAGGAAGTCACTTCCCTCTCTCTCTGGTTTGAAGAGGCCATTAAATTGTCTTTAACCACTTTCCAAAGCTGCACGACCCCTTGTAGACGACGCTGGACGTCTCTCAGACGTCACAGGAATCCCCCCCTGACGGATAGACGTAGTATAGACGACGCTGGACGTCTCTCAAACGTCGCAGGAATCCCCCCTGACGGATAGACGTAGGTTAGACGACGCTGGACGTCTCTCAAACGTCGCAGGAATCCCCCCTGACGGATAGACGTAGGTTAGACGACGCTGGACGTCTCTCAAACGTCGCAGGAATCCCCCCTGACGGATAGACGTAGGTTAGACGACGCTGGACGTCTCTCAAACGTCGCAGGAATCCCCCCTGACGGACAGACGCATATTAGACGACGCTGGACGTATCCCAAACGCTCTGAGAGACACTAATCGCCAGCGGCGCCTAAGAGAAGCAATTCATGCGTCTCAACGGGCTCGCCTGTGACGCCGGAGGCGACTTCGACTCCAAGATTCTTGACGGCCATACTCCTCCAGTGGCCCCTGGGTCATACCGCTACGGGCACGGGGGTCTGCGTGGTCCTAGCGTGGGCGCGTCCCTATGTGGGTCTCATGGCCTCTTTCAGGCCCGATACTGATCCCAGAAAGGACGCTCCGACGGAGTTTTCCTTCGCCGATCGCAGCGTTCTTATGAAGGTCTCGCGAAAGTCCTTAGAGAAGAGGCAGTAGATGTAGAAGGTGACGGCGAAGTTGGTGACCTCCAGAACGTTGGCGATCGCTCGAAATACCTGCCGGATGGAAAAAAAGATTACAAGTAATTGTGAAATGTAGTTTGGAGGGCTGTCAACAAGGTGTAATTGAGCTCACAAGAATGATTAAGACGCTGTTGGGAGCATTTCATCACAGCACAGCTTCTGTGCCGGGTAAGTCCACTACGGGATCACCATAGCCCGTGCTACTTGCCCCGCTCCTGTGCCAGGTAAGTCCACTACGGGCTCACCATAGCCCGTGCTACTTGCCCCGCTCCTGTGCCAGGTAAGTCCACTACGGGCTCACCATAGCCCGTGCTACTTGCCCCGCTCCTGTGCCGGGTAAGTTACGGGCTCACCATAGCCCGTGCTACTTGCCCCGCTCCTGTGCCTGGTAAGTCCACTACGGGCTCACCATAGCCCGTGCTACTTGGAACTTATTCCGAGTAGCTGAATCTATAACAACAACAACAACAGCTGTTGGGAGTTCGTTCCCGACTAATAATCCCGGATCCCAGGTTAAAATCCCCCGGACAAAACAGTAACGTGCCCAATCGTTTCTGCCCATTATGGGGATTGTGTCCAGTTCCTCGTTTTTTTAAGGAAACCACAATTTCTAGGAGG
>NC_091210.1:14520826-14538326 GCF_040958095.1 Procambarus clarkii | reverse complement strand
CGAGGAAAATTTACAATTACATACAAGGGAGTACATGAAGATAAGAGAATTCCGAGAGAGTACAAGAGGAAAATTTACAAAACATAAACGAAGATATGAACTTCTTAGCGATAAAGCTATACAGAAAAACACCAGCTTATGGTTTGAACTACCTTGTAATTGACCTTCTCTGCTCCCAAACTACCCCAATGATTGACCTCTGACCCCAGTGACTGACCTCTGACCCCAGTGACTGATCTCTGACCCCAGTGACTGATCCCTGACCCCAGTGATTGATCTCTGACCCCAGTGACTGACCTCTGACCCCAGTGACTGATCTCTGACCCCAGTGACTGATCCCTGACCCCAGTGACTGACCTCTGACCCCAGTGACTGACCTCTGACCCCAGTGACTGACCTCTGACCCCAGTGACTGACCTCTGACCCCAGTGATTGATCTCTGACCCCAGTGACTGATCCCTGACCCCAGTGATTGATCTCTGACCCCAGTGACTGATCCCTGACCCCAATGATTGACCTCTGACCCCAGTGACTGACCTCTGACCCCAGTGACCTCTGACCCCAGTGACTGACCTCTGACCCCAGTGACTGATCTCTGACCCCAGTGACTGATCCCTGACCCCAGTGATTGATCTCTGACCCCAGTGACTGATCTCTGACCCCAGTGACTGATCTCTGACCCCAGTGACTGATCCCTGACCCCAGTGATTGATCTCTGACCCCAGTGACTGATCTCTGACCCCAGTGACTGATCTCTGACCCCAGTGACTGATCCCTGACCCCAGTGACTGATCTCTGACCCCAATGATTGACCTCTGACCCCAGTGACTGACCTCTGACCCCAGTGACTGATCCCTGACCCCAGTGATTGATCTCTGACCCCAGTGACTGATCCCTGACCCCAGTGATTGATCTCTGACCCCAGTGACTGACCTCTGACCCCAGTGACTGATCTCTGACCCCAGTGACTGATCTCTGACCCCAGTGATTGACCTCTGACCCCAGTGACTGACCTCTGACCCCAGTGACTGACCTCTGACCCCAGTGACTGATCCCTGACCCCAGTGATTGATCTCTGACCCCCAGTGACTGACCTCTAGTGACTGACCTCTGACCCCAGTGACTAACCCCTGACCCCAGTGATTGATCTCTGAGCCCCAGTGACTAACCCCTGTGACTAACTCCTGACCCCAGTGACTGACTCCTGACCCCAGTGACTGACCCCTGACCTACTGACCTTCTTCGTCATCAGGCGTCTCTTCTTACAAACAGCCTTGTAGGTCCTGATGATCCTGATGTTGAGGTAGACGAGGATGAGGGCAGGAATGAACTTGAAGGACACCTCCATGACCCACTTGTACCCTTGGAACCACAAAGAGTTCACCAGCCAGGCGTTGACCTTCTTCAGGTGAACCACCGTCCCTGTGGGAGACGCAGCCAGGGGAAGCTGAGGGTCAAGTTGATTGAGGACAAATCACATGAAGGACTTTAATTATAGTCACTAAAACTAAAACATTGAATTGTTATTCACATTTAAGTTATCTTTATTTTGATTGTCTCTATAGTGATTAAGATAATTTTTATTAAACTAATT
Source organism: Procambarus clarkii (assembly GCF_040958095.1). Lineage (NCBI taxonomy): Eukaryota > Metazoa > Arthropoda > Malacostraca > Decapoda > Cambaridae > Procambarus > Procambarus clarkii. The sequence goes on along the minus strand of NC_091210.1, from coordinate 14,536,732 downwards.
CTGATTATCACATGTTCTTCAACTCATTTGGAACAATGAACACTTCAATAAACATATTTTTGTTCATATTTTAACTAGTTGTAACTTAATCAATTCAGAGCTATCTTGAGGTTATCTTGAGATGATTTCGGGGCTTTAGTGTCCCCGCGGCCCGGTCTTCGACCAGGCCTCCACCCCCGGGAAGCAGCCCGTGACAGCTGACTAACACCCAGGTACCTATTTTACTGCTAGGTAACAGGGACATAGAGTGAAAGAAACTTTGCCCATTGTTTCTCGCCGGCGCCTGGGATCGAACCCAGGACCACAGGATCACAAGTCCAGTGTGCTGTCCGCTCGGCCGACCGGCTCCCTTCATCTAAGGTCATTAATATGAAAATTTTATAAGAAAGAAATTTTCACCATATTTTCACAGCCATTCTATGGATGGTTTTAAATTTGTTGTGACGAGAGAAAAGTCTGGCTGCCTGGGGCTGGCGTCTGCCTGCCTGGGGCTGGCGTCTGGCTGCCTGGGGCTGGCGTCTTGCTGCCTGGGGCTGGCGTCTGGCTGCCTGGGGCTGGCGTCTGGCTGCCTGGGGCTGGCGTCTGGCTGCCTGGGGCTGGCGTCTGGCTGCCTGGGGCTGGCGTCTGGCTGCCTGGGGCTGGCGTCTGGCTGCCTGGGGCTGGCGTCTGGCTGCCTGGGGCTGGCGTCTGGCTGCCTGGGGCTGGCGTCTGGCTGCCTGGGGCTGGCGTCTGGCTGCCTGGGGCTGGCGTCTGGCTGCCTGGGGCTGGCGTCTGGCTGCCTGGGGCTGGCTGCCTGGGGCTGGCGTCTGGCTGCCTGGGGCTGGCGTCTGGCTGCCTGGGGCTGGCGTCTGGCTGCCTGGGGCTGGCGTCTGCCTTCCTGGGGCTGGCGTCTGGCTGCCTGGGGCTGGCGTCTGGCTGCCTGGGGCTGGCTGCCTGGGGCTGGCTGCCTGGGGCTGGCGTCTGGCTGCCTGGGGCTGGCGTCTGGCTGCCTGGGGCTGGCGTCTGCCTGACTGGGGCTGGCGTCTGCCTGACTGGGGCTGGCGTCTGACTGACTGGGGCTGGCGTCTGCCTGACTGGGGCTGGCGTCTGGCTGCCTGGGGCTGGCGTCTGCCTGACTGGGGCTGGCGTCTGGCTGCCTGGGGCTGGCGTCTGCCTGCCTGGGGCTGGCGTCTGCCTGCCTGGGGCTGGCGTCTGCCTGACTGGGGCTGGCGTCTGCCTGACTGGGGCTGGCGTCTGGCTGCCTGGGGCTGGCGTCTGCCTGCCTGGGGCTGCCTGGCAGCAGCCACCACAGCAGACACCACACAGCAGACAAACACCACACAGCAGACACCACACAGCAGACAAACACCACCACAGCAGATACCACACAGCAGACACCACAGCAGACACCACACAGCAGATACCACAGCAGACACTACACAGCAGACACCACACAGCAGAAACCACACAGCAGACACCACACTGCAGATACCACAGCAGACACCACACAGCAGACACCACACAGCAGACACCACACAGCAGACACCACACAGTAGACTCCACACAGCAGGCACCACACAGCAGACACCACACAGCAGACACCACACAGCAGACACCACACAGCAGACACCACACAGCAGACACCACACAGCAGACACTACAGCAGACACCACACAGCAGACACTACAGCAGACACCACACAGCAGACACCACACAGCAGACAAACACTACACACACACCGCCAGGGAACCCTGGTAACCGGACGGGGCCGGATAGACTTAATTACAATCCGGCCAACACTATCAAGTGTCCTGATGGGACCGACATATCCGGTTAACCGAATAACAAGTCGGTTGGTGGAAGCGTTTAGGAGGAAAATGAGGAACATGAGGAAGATGAGGAACAGCAGAATGAGGAAAATGAGAGAGAAGAAATAGATTAAAAATGCGAGGCGCCGAAAAAATGGAAGAATTGGGAAGGGTGAGAGAGAGGGAGAGAGAAAGAGAGAGAGAAAGAGAGAGAGAGAGAGAGAGAGAGAGAGAGAGAGAGAGAGAGAGAGAGAGAGAGAGAGAGAGAGAGAGAGAGAGAGAAAGAGAGAGAGAAAGAGAGAGAGAGAGAGAGAGAGAGAGAGAGACTCATTCCATACGCTGAATAGTTGTTAACAGGCTGGGGCCCAGAAACTAGAGCTCGACTGAAGAAAGCACAACTAGATGAATACTTGTATAAAACTATATACACTCAAACACGCAAAAATATACGCATGCACGCACACACACATGCACGCAAAGTTATATATATTTTGATTCCCTATGCTCATCCGCTTCTTGAATTGCGTACGCACCCTTAACGCATGCTCACTTGCGTCAGTTTCGTGAGTGATTCCTGTCCCTTGCGTCAATCACATGAGTAATTTTAATCCCTTACTTCAATGCTCTAATTTCTTGCGTCAATGTATCACTTCTTTGCGTCATTTGCGTAAGCACATCAGCCCCCAATTCGTGATTATCCAAGTCCCCTTGCGTCACTGCGTCAATTCCCCACTTCTTTGAGTCACTTACGTATGTATATCAGCCCCTTGCGTCAACTGCGTCAATTCTCCACTTCTTTGAGTCACTCACGTATGGCTATCAGCCCCTTGCGTCAACTGCGTCAATTCCTCACTTCTTTGAGTCACGTATGTATATCAGCCCCTTGCGTCAACTGCGTCAAATCCTCACATCTTTGAGCCACGTATGTACATCAGCCCTTGCGCCAGCCCCTCCCCTTGCGTCACTCACCTGCGTCACTCCTGCAGGAGGCGACGTGGGCGAGGAAGAGGTAGGGACTATTAAGGAGGAAGGTGGCGACTGGTATGATAGCGACTGTGAGATGGGCCCGCGTCTCGCCACACAGATTCCTCGCCTTGGCAGGATAGCAGACGGAGATGAATCTTTCGACTGTGAGCGCCAGCAGCATCACTACGCCGATACCTGGGGCGCGGGAGAGGCCAGAGGTCACGGTACGAGAGGTTACAGTGTGAGAGGTCACAGTAAGAGACGTTACAGTGAGAAAGAAGTCACTGTTTACCTCCAAAGACTCAACGTGTAAAAGGTCTTAAAAGAACGATTCATAGAAAACAGGGAAAAGGGAGTTAGGGGGAAACACGTATAAAATATCATTCATTTAAGCCAGTATGATGGGATCTAACCCCTGTGTGTCTCTGAACACTTTAGGCACACACACATGTGCCACCAAGTGAGGAGTCCTGGGGCTAGATTCACGAAAGCAGTTACGCAAGCACTTACGAACCTGGGGCCAGATTCACGAAGCAGTTACGCAAGCACTTACGAACCTGTCCATCTTTTCTCAATCTTTGGCGGCTTTGTTTACAATTATTAAACAGTTAATGAGCTCCGAAGCACCAGGAGGCTGTTTATAACAATAACAACAGTTGATTGGCAAGTCTTCATGCTTGTAAACTGTTTAATAAATGTAACCAAAGCCGTCAAAGATTGTGAAAAGATGTACACGTTCGTAAGTGCTTGCGTAACTGCTTTCGTGAATCTGGCCCCAGGTTCGTAAGTGCTTGCGTAACTGCTTCGTGAATCTGGCCCCAGGAGTCCACAGTTGCCATTATTGGCTGTAAGATGTAAAGGTTTCGCCAGAGGTCTTGAGAGATAAGGCAAGGCGAGACAGGAAGATTTTTTTCTTGTTCTATATTTTCCCTTCTCACACTCCAGGGATAAAGATGGATCAAGGCTGGATAAAGAAGGATCAAGAAGGGATAAAGACGGATTAACATAACTCAAGAATCATCGTGACATGACAAAATCCATAGCAAGGATGTTGAATACAAAATGATGACTATTGACTAAATATTCCTATTTTAAGTTTCTTGTCTTAGAAGCGACATGAGGATAAGGATTTGAGATAGAAGGAGAGGAATGAGGTTCTCACAACCACTTGGACGGTCGGGGATTGAACTCCGACCTGCTAGAAGCGAGGACCCTCACTATTCGTTTCAAAAAATATCATTCAGCAAGGAATTTGCGACCGTTCTGGTCACTTGGGGTGGACGGTAGAGCGACGGTCTCGCTTCATGCAGGTCGGCGATCAATCCCCGCGACCGTCCACAAGTGGTTGGGCACCATTCCTTTCCCTCCGTCCCATCCCAAATCCTTATCCTGACCCCTTCCCAGTGCTATATAGTCGTAATGGCTTGGATGAGGCAGAAACCGTGCCATCCTCCACCAGTCATAAACCAAAGGATCAGTTATACATTAATCAGAATTTAATCTCCTTTTCTTACCACATTTCGAACGCATGTTCGAAATCACCCGTATTTCGAGTAAAAAGTTGTGTACACTTTCCACTCAGAATATTGACCAGACCACACACTAGAAGTTGAAGGAACGACGACGTTTCGGTCCGTCCTGGACCATTCTCAAGTCGATTGTGAGAATGACTTGAGAATGATCGACTTGAGAATGGTCCAGGACGGACCGAAACGTCGTCGTCCCTTCAACTTCTAGTGTGTGGTCTGGTCAACATACTTCAGCCACGTTATTGTGACTCATCGCCTCCACTCAGAATAGATGTAAATAAAATACTGTTGAAGACTATAATAGATAATAGATTCACACTGAACACTCAGATAAATAAATCAAAGAGTTCACAACTTTGAAAATGATTTCTGCATTGTCAGTAATCTTCAGAAAAATTGAACAAATGAACAAATTGCAGAACATGCAAAAAAAATCTAGTGATAGCAAGAGTCACTGTATTTCAGGATTTGCAAATTACGTTGATTTTTATAGGATTTTTTGGGGGCCATTCATTGTAGAGTGTTGATAACACCATTGGTTGTAGTCGTACAGCATCCCATTATGTAATGGGAACTGGGATCGTTCTCCTATTTGTGGGTTAATGGGTGTAGTGGAGGCAGAGTAGCATCTATTTAATGACATTCGAAGCGCGACCTCATCAATTATGATCAAATAATTGAGGGCAGTTGATGGATTAAAGCAGGAGGGCAGTTGATGAATAGACGAGGGTCTATTCATCAACTACCCTCCTGTTTATGAGTGAACTCATCAAACAAGCCGCGCCCATCAGGCTAGCCTCGTTCAAGCGGCGGCTAACTAACCCCTTCAACGTACTGAGTGCTTAAAATCAACAATTAATACACAGTAATATACATATTCATAGAATTACTTTCAGTGTAGTTCCAAACCTGAGTAACTTAAACACGAAAATTGACAGTGTTCATCAATTTGAAAGAAAATTCCAGAAAATTCCTCTGGAACTTAACTTTCCTTATTAAATCTACTCAATAGCTCGGTCGGGAGAGCTTCGACCTTACCTATGCAGGAGTTACCGAAGTAGAGGACCACGTGGGCGTGAAAGGCGGCGATGTAATAGGAGTTCCAGCGGTCTGTTTCCTGCGTCAGGATTCTATAGGTGAAGGGAATGGCACACAGCAGGGCGAAGAGTGAGGCGGCCGCGTATCCTGTAGTTGAGAGAGAGAGAGAGAGTGAGAGACATCTCGGTCAGTGTATCGTATGTGCAGGGGGATACCCGACAGACTAACGTTAACATTAGTAATCTTGGAAACATTTAATTACAAATTGGGCTCATAGATGGCCCCTCATAATCTTGTGAGAAATGGGATTAATCTTGTGAGAAATAGCATTAATCTTGTGAGAAATGGGATTAATCTTGTGAGAAATGGGATTAATCTTGTGAGAAATGGGATAAATCTTGTGAGAAATGGTATTAATCTTGTGAGAAATGGCATTACTCTTGTGAGAAATGGCATTAATCTTGTGAGAAATTACATTAATCTTGTGAGAAATGAGAAGTTAAATGTACATTTAGTTTTAAATCACACTCATAGATGGCACTGTTAAGTTTAAACTTGCCATTAAGCGTGAAATTACCCACTGGAGACTTTCGGCGCCGTGGAGAGGGGGCGAACCTGCTGCATGGGTAACAGCTTCTCCCCCAATATCAACCTACCCAGGCTTTGCGCCCTGGCGAGAGGGGACCTGCTGCATGGGTAACAGCTTCTCCCCCAATATCAACCTACCCAGGCTTTGCGCCCTGGAGAGAGGGGACCTGCTGCATGGGTAACAGCTTCTCCCCCATATGAACCTACCCTGGCTTTGAGCCCTGAAGAGGCCACTCCAGACCGACAACCAGAGCCCAATAGTCTCCTGAGACAGATGGATGCCTAATACTACCCTCTGAGATGGCTCTCAGGACCGCTGTTATCTCTCAAGGAGATGATATCAAGAAACCCATGACGATAGCAATGGTCTCAACCATTTCCGCTATCCCCGCTATGAGTAAGGGCCTTGTGAATGTTGCCTGGACTCATGGATTCAAGTGACAGGGCAGTGTAATGATATCAGGTTCCCTTTAAAACCAGATGACTCACCTTTTACTCATCATTTACTCATCATTTACTCATCATTTACTCACCATTTACTCATCATTTACTCATCATTTACTACTCATTTACTCATCATTTACTCACCATTTACTCATCATTTACTCACCATTTACTCATCATTTACTCATCATTTACTCATCATTTACTCACCATTTACTCATCATTACTCATCATTTACTCATCATTAACTCACCATTTACTCACCATTTACTAATCATTTACTCACCATTTACTCTCACCTCACACCTCTAACTCTTAGCTTTTTAACTCAACAATTACTCAACTCTTACTCAGCCATTATTGCAAACTTTGATGCTCACCAATTCAGCTTTTTACTCACCAGTTATTCTTGTCTTTTATTCACCTTTTTCCAGTATTTACTCATCAGTCACTCATAAATGTGAATATTCTTGTCGCAACGGTTTAAAGCAACGAGACAAGAACTAAAGATACACAATATACACAGGAGAACAATTGTATTTAACTTGATCACATCTGAAAATGTTTGAAAATACGTGAAAATGAGTGAAAATACGTGGAAATGAGTGAAGAATGAGTGGAAATGAGTGAAGAATGAGTGGAAATGAGTGAAAATACGTGGAAATGAGTGAAGAATGAGTGGAAATGAGTGAAAATACGTGGAAATGAGTGAAGAATGAGTGGAAATGAGTGAAAATACGTGGAAATGAGTGAAGAATGAGTGGAAATGAGTGAAAAATCCGTGGAAATGAGTGAAAAATTAGTGGAAATACGTATAGATGTGTGGATATGGGTGAAAAATGCGTGGAAATGCGTATACATGCGCAGAAATGAGTGAAAATACGTAGAAATGAGTAGAAATGGAAGGAATGGAAAGAAGTGGGTAAAAATTTCTTTCCAGACGTGGAAATGTCTGGAAGAAAATAAATATAATTTACAAAATTCACAAAACAACAGAACATCGATTATAAAAATAAAAATAATAATAAAGCCAAATATTATAGAAGCGAACAATGATAATATTGTAAGTAAAGTGGACATGAAATTGACTGTATTTGATATAGGAAAGACTGAGTGCCAATCAGATTGATATCGGTGGATATCGTTGAATTTAAGTAGAAGTCGTCAACTAAGAGGCAGATATATATCACCAGGCAGTTGACAGTTGAGCTGAGTGATTTGACAGGAAGGTGACAAGCTGGGCGACCTGGCTTGTCAGAACTGACAGCAGGAGAGTGATAACCACTAAGCCTTGACAGCTGTAAGTTGCCGGAAAGTTTAAGCTGTGAGATATCGTGTCGCCGGAACCTTGACAGCTTGTGGATTCTGTCTCATCAGGAAGTTGACAGTGATTGATTGTCTCAAAAGAAAGTTAACAGCTGTGAGGTATGATGTCACTGAACACCTGCCAAGTATGAGGTATGATTTGGGATGGGACGGTGGGAAAGGAATGGTGCCCAACCACTTGTGGACGGTCGCGGGGATTGAACGCCGACCTGCATGAAGCGAGACCGTCGCTCTACCGTCACAATGCCGGAACTATTTCTTTAATGATCCAATATTTACAAAACACACCAATTCGATATATAATTAAGGGTGAGGTAAAGTTTATGATCCGAATTAAGTTGTAAACAGTTTGTCTTGATATTGTAAACAGGATGTTGAGAGAGAGAGAGAGAGAGAGAGAGAGAGAGAGAGAGAGAGAGAGAGAGAGAGAGAGAGAGAGAGAGAGAGAGAGAGAGAGAGAGAGAGAGACAGAGACAGAGACAGAGACAGAGAGACAGAGAGACAGACAGACCTGTCTAAAAGTTTACCTACGGTCGTCCAGGTAAACTTCTTAATTCACAGTAAACCAAAAAATCCTGTCAATAAATTCCACCTAACAAACTTTATCACAAAAAAATTTTCTGCAAAATTGATTTTCACAGCAATTAATTATTCTCGTAGCAACTGCCTCCATTATCTTCTGTAAATCTTAAAGACCTTTATAAGGTCTAAAGACACCTGAGTGCGTTAAGTTGATGATTAATGAAGATTTACCCACTCAAAAGGCTGCATGGGCATGAATAGCCCCGTGATTTGATTGAATGACTTGTGTCTTAATATATATTTTCTAATGTATATTCTCCCTCGTATATATTATCACGTTTTCTTTTCTCATGTGCATATTATATGGTTTTTTGAGATCGTTCACTATTATATTTTCACATATCTGGAGAGGCGAGGACCGAGAGCTGGAGCTGAACTAGTATGTTAATAAAGCAAATCGGATATTATACCAGATTCAACACGGGCGAAAACAAGTACAGTTTTCTTAAGTAAAACTGCAAGTAAAATTTTCTTAAGTAAAACTGCAAGTAAAATTTTCTTAAGTAAAACTGCAAGTAAAATTTTCTTAAGTAAAACTGCAAGTAAAATTTTCTCAAGTAAAACACACAGTCCAGCTTTTCTTATTAAGGTCACTCAATAGCTCGGTCGATAGAGCTTCGGCTTTACACACACGGGGTCCAAGGTTCGAGTCTCCTAGTACCCCTAGGTGAATGGAATGATACGCAGTACAACACACACAATAATCACCACCAAACACCACACACACACACACACACACACACACACACACACACACACACACACACACACACACACACACACACACACACACACACACACACACACACAGGTTGAGGTTGAGAGGCGGGACCAAAGAGCCAGAGCTCAACCCCCGCAAACACAACTAGGTGAGTACAACTAGGTGAGTACACACACACACACACACACACACACACACACACACACACACACACACACACACACACACACACACACACGCGCACACGCTGCTCACAAACTCACAAACTAGTCTTAAGAGCTAAAGTACTCCGGATTGGTCAGAAATTAGATCAAGAATGATCTCATAATTCCTTCTCCATCCGGGATCTGGGGCGCTGCGGTAATTAAAAGGTTTTTTTTTTGGAATACAGGTTGTTAAATATTACGGTTGTTGGGTACTAGTTGTGCTCACCTAGTTGTGCTTGCGGGGGTTGAGCTCTGGTTCTTTGGTCCCGCCTCTCAACTAACTGGTGTACAGGTTCCTGAGCCTACTGGGCTCTATCATATCTACATTTGAAACTGTGTATGGAGTCAGCCTCCACCACATCACTGCCTAATGCATTCCATCTGTTAACTACTCTGACACTAAAAAGTTCTTTCTAACGTCTCTGTGGCTCATGTGGGTACTCAGTTTCACCTGTGTCCCCTTGTTCGCGTCCCACCCGTGTTAAACAGTTTATCCTTGTCTACCCTATCAATTCCTCTGAGAATTTTGTAGGTAGTGATCATGTCTCCCCTTACTCTTCTGTCCTCCAGGGTCGTAAGGTGCATTTCCCGCAGCCTTTCCTCGTAACTCATGCCTCTTAGTTCTGGGACTAGTGTAGTGGCATACCTTTGGACTTTTTCCAGCTTCGTCTTGTGCTTGACAAGGTACGGGCTCCATGCTGGGGCCGCATACTCCAGGATTGGTCTTACATATGTGGTGTACAAGATTCTGAATGATTCCTTACACAGGTTCCTGAACGCTGTTCTGATATTAGCCAGCCTCGCATATGCCGCAGACGTTATTCTTTTTATGTGGGCTTCAGGAGACAGGTTTGGTGTGATATCAACTCCTAGATCTTTCTCTCTGTTCGTTTCATTAAGTACTTCATCTCCTATTCTGTATCCTGTGTTTGGCCTCCTGTTTCCACTGCCTAGTTTCATTACTTTGCATTTACTCGGGTTGAACTTCAACAGCCATTTGTTGGACCATTCACTCAGTCTGTCTAGGTCATCTTGTAGCCTCCTACTATCAACCTCTGTCTTAATACTCCTTATAATTTTTGTATCATCAGCAAACATTGAGAGAAACGATTCTATACCCTCTGGGAGATCATTTACATATACCAGAAACAGTATAGGTCCAAGGACTGACCCCTGCGGGACTCCACTCGTAACGTCTCGCCAATCTGAGACCTCACCCCTCACACTGACTCGTTGTGTCCTGTTGGTACTCCTTTATCCAATGGAGTACCTTCTCTTTCACTCCAGCCTGCATCTCCAGCTTTTTCACTAGCCTCTTGTGTGGCACTGTATCAAAGGCTTTCTGGCAATCCAAAAATATGCAGTCTGCCCACCCCTCTCTTTCTTGCGTGATTTCTTTGTCTGGTCGTAGAATTCAAGTAACCCTGTGAGGCCAGGACCTGCCATCCCTGAATCCATGTTGATGCTGTGTTACAAAGTTCCTTCGCTCCAGATGCTCCACTAGCTTTCTTCGCACAATCTTCTCCATCAGCTTGCATGGTATGCAGGTTAGGGACACTGGCCTGTAATTCAGTGCCTCCTGTCTATCCCCTTTCTTGTATATCGGGACTACGTTAGCTGCTTTCCAAATATCTGGCAGTTCCCCTGTTGCCAGTGATTTGTTATACACTATGGAGAGTGGGAGGCACAGTTCTTCTGCTCCTTCCTTTAGTATCCAAGGGGAGATTCCATCTGGACCTATAGCCTTTGTCACATCCAACTCTAGTAAACACTTCCTTACTTCCCCGCTGGTAATCTCAAACTCTTCCAGTGATTCCTGGTTAGCTATTCCCTCACTTACCTCTGGAATTTCTCCTTGCTCTAAGATGAAGACCTCCTGGAATTTCTTATTCAATTCCTCACACACTTCCTTGTCATTTGTAGTAAGTGTGTGTGTGTATGCAATAGTTATTTCTCTAATTATTAATTTTGTTATCTGCTTGTTTAACATATTTATATATTAATCACTCCTACATATATTACCATTCATTATTGCAAGATGCAATACTGAGTCAACTGCACGAAATTAATGCTTTGAACATATATTAAAACTGGCCAGAAAGCTCATTGCTTGCAACAATTCAGAGTTGGAAGCCCCAGCTTGCAAGTGAACTCTGTAATATAAGCTCAATGAACCAGCCTGAACATTAGGTATAATTTATCACGTATTTGTTCATTAATCATCCAGCGCCCCTCAATAATATATATATATAAATAGAATTCGTGTATATATTGAATTAGTTCAGAGCTGCTGATGAATACTTGGAGCGAGAGATGATATTGTCATGATGAATGGGAGATTTCTGGGGACTTGTAAACACACCCACACACACACCTACACACACACCTACACACACCTACACACACACCTACACACACCTACACACACACCTACACACACCTACACACACACCTACACACACCTACACACACACCTACACACACCTACACACACACCTACACACACACACACCTATTAGAGGGCGCCGGTGGCTGAGTGGACGCACACGTAATCCTGTGGTTCGGGGTTCGATTCCCAGCGGGAAACAAAATTGGGCAAAGTTTCTTTCGCCCTGATGTCCCCGTTACCTAGCAGTAAATAGGTACCTGGGAGTTAGACAGCTGCTACAGGCTGCTTCCTGGTGTGTATGTGTGTGTGTGTACTCACCTATTTGTGCTTGCGGGGGTTGAGCTCTGGCTCTTTGGTGTCGCCTCTGTGTGTGTGTGTGGGGGGGGGGGGGGGGTATTAGTTAGTAGTTAGTAACAATTAATTGATTGACAGTTGAGAGGCGGGCCGAAAGAGCAGAGCTCAACCCCCGCAAGCACAACTAGATGAATAAACACACACAAACACACACACACACACACACACAAACACACACACACACACACACACACACACACACACACACACACACACACACACACACACACACACACACACACACACACACACACACACACACCTGAACCCAAACCAAAAAATCCATAAACCTCCCAGAAAAACAATACAATCAAACAAAACTGTATTGAATACTAATGTGACCTTCATTTGACCTTTCCCCCCCCCCCTGTAGGGCAACCCCATGACCTCCCCATCAGAGCAGCAGGCAGACCCATTTACCTTAAGTGGGTAGGAATGTAACGCTCTGGGGGGGGGGTAATGGGGGAGGAAGAGAGAGAGAGAGAGAGAGAGAGAGAGAGAGAGAGAGAGAGAGAGAGAGAGAGAGAGAGAGAGAGAGAGAGAGAGAGAGAGAAAGAGAGAGAGAGAGAGAGAGAGAGAGAGAGAGAGAGAGAGAGAGAGAGAAAGAGAGAGAGAGAGAGAGAGAGAGAGAGAGAGAGAGAGAGAGAGAGAGAGAGACAGAGGAGGAACAGAGATGTATAGTGAGAAAGGAGACTAGACAAGAAGGAAAGTTAGACAAAATATGGGAAAGGAAGCGACTGAGACACAAACAAACAAATAAACAACATAAAAATGGGCTGGACAATTTCATTAATATAAAAAAATAGTTGAAAATCAAAACAAATGAAGAATTATGGTGAAAGGCGAAGCAAGAATAAAAGAATATGATAATAAGAAAACAGAGAAAGGAGAAATAAAGAACAAATGGAATAGATTATATCTTGAAAAAAAATTTGTGTCTCCAGAAGAAAAATTTGATATATCTAAATTATATATATATATATCACCAGATTATATATCATTATATAATACCATCCGGATTTGAGATACGTTAATGGTATATATGTATATACGTATATATATATATATATATATATATATATATATATATATATATATATATATATATATATATATATATATATATATATATATATATATATATATATATGTCGTACCTAGTAGCCAGAACGCACTTCTCTGCCTACAATGCAAGGCACGATTTGCCTAATAAGCCAAGTTTTCATGAATTAATTGTTTTTCGACTACCTAACCTAACCTAACCTAACTTTTTCGACTACCTAACCTAACCTAACCTAACTTTTTCGACTACCTAACCTAACCTAACCTAACCTAACTTTTTCGACTACCTAACCTAACCTAACCTATAAAGATAGGTTAGGTTAGGTTAGGTAGGGTTGGTTAGGTTCGGTCATATATCTACGGGAATTTTAACTCCAATAAAAAAAAATTGACCTCATACATAATGAAATGGGTAGCTTTATCATTTCATAAGAAAAAATTAGAGAAAATATATTAATTCAGGAAAACTTGGCTTATTAGGCAAATCGGGCCTTGCATTGTAGGCTGAGAAGTGCGTTCTGGCTACTAGGTACGACATATATATATATATATATATATATATATATATATATATATATATATATATATATATATATATATATATATATATATATATATATATATATATATATATATATATGCTGTTATGAACATTCTGATCTTCATCTTTAGGGATTGGACTTGTTTAACAGCTGCATGGACGTGGTTTGATGGTTTGAAGTCTTCCTTCTATTCTCTAATAGAATAGAATTCGTCTCTCTCTCTCTCTCTCTCTCTCTCTCTCTCTCTCTCTCTCTCTCTCTCTCTCTCTCTCTCTCTCTCTCTCTCTCTCTCTCTCTGCCACTCCACCTTACAAAGAATGTTAATTATAGCTTAACCAGGTCTTTCCAGGAGATAGCTATTATTACCCAGCTCCACGATAACAAGTTCTTGATGGAGTGTATTGTAGGTTGGTAGTTCATCGTCTTGAAGCATAAGGCTATTGTCGATATCAATTTTTGTTGCTTGCTGATTCATTTTTTCATGGGGACTGGTTATTGGGGCTGTTAGCTGAGTGGTTAGTTATTGGGGCTGTTAGCTGAGTCATTGATTATTGGGGCTGTTAGCTGAGTCGTTTATTGGGGCTGTTAGCTGAGTCGTTTATTGGGACTTTATAATGGTTCAGGACTTTGTAATGGTTCAGGACTTTGTAATGGTTCAGGACTTTATAAAATGATCCAGGACTTTATATAATGATCCAGGACTTTATATAATAATCCAGGACTTTATAAAATGATCCAGGACTTTATATAATGATCCAGGACTTTATATAATGATCCAGGACTTTATAAAATGATCCAGGACTTTATAAAATGATCCAGGACTTTATAAAATGATCCAGGACTTTATAAAATGATCCAGGACTTTATAAAATGATCCAGGACTTTATAAAATGATCCAGGACTTTATAAAATGATCCAGGACTTTATAAAGGCCCAGGAAGGATCGAAACGTTGTCCTTTATATTCATTTTCAGAGGTGTGGGTCGAGTGAATAATTTTCACTCACGGTATTATGAATTACTCTCTACATCATTAATCTTTTTCCCAAAGCGTTTCGGCCATATCCATAACACTAGTTTTTACGTATAATTTCGCTCGTTTCCTTTAAAATAAACATGGACAGATCTCTGGATATTTATTATATACGATAATATTTGGGTAATATTATTATTATTGTTAATTTTTTTTTTATATTTGGGTAAAAATATCAAATATAGGAATATAGGAATATTGGAGAATATAGGAATTGTTTTCAGTAATCTAACTAATGTACCTAATCTAACTAATGTACCTAATCTAACTAATCTCTCACTTGAAATAGGGTTATAAAATTGTCCATTCTTCTCGTTTTAACTATTTCTCTTATAACTATTTTCCACAATCTATTCCTCTTAAAAATCTAACTATTTTCTACGACCTCTTTTTTGGCTTCAGGTTCTCAATCTTGTTTTTTTTTTCCTGTTGGTCTGCGGGATCAGGTTCGAATCCTGTCTTGACCTCCCTAGAGTCTCTTTCACAGGTGTGTGTGACCCTATTTACTTTCTCTAAAAGAAAGATTTACGTTCAAGAAATCTTAAGTTTCTAGACAAAGAAACTTTTGGGGTAAACTTATATATGTATACTGGCTACAGGATCAATCAGGAGGAAATAGAGGTGGATATATATATATATATATATATATATATATATATATATATATATATATATATATATATATATATATATATATATATATATATATATTATATTATATTATATACTTCTTTCCTGCAGTGTTCCAGAACACATATTTAATTGTGGAGTCATATATACGTTTCAAAACTAATTCTCGACAATTTCTTTATAACTTGTAAGGATACTTTTTAATCCCCTGAAAGTTGGGCTGAAATTGAGTTATCGTCTAACTTTACAGTCATCCAGAGGGTTATCGTTTAACTTTACAGATATCCAGAGAGATATCAACTGTTAAACTGACTTTCTGGAAAAGCAAAAAATCTTCCAGATGATATCATGTATTTCTCTCAGACAAATGAACTCAATGAAGAGTCATTCCATGTCTATCTCTAACTCTATTCCACTGCTCTTTAGCACTGGATAGTTCCTTCATGCTCACTATTGTATCGCAATATATACATTGCAGACTAATGCATTCACTGTAATTAATAAAACAATACATTGTTCTGCAGTCTCCACCTCACCATACTGTATTGTCATCATTATTGCCATAATACAATCACTACACTATCCTATTTATGTTCACTATTATAGCAACGTGATGGAATGGTGTGGTGCAAATGCAACCAGGCACTTGCAAGTACACCACAACCCCACCACACAACCACACCACCACACTACCACACCACCACTACCAC
>NC_091210.1:14518246-14520326 GCF_040958095.1 Procambarus clarkii | reverse complement strand
TATGAGGACAAGGAGCTGGGATATGAGGACAAGGAGCTGGGGTATGAGGACAAGGAGCTGGGGTATGAGGACAAGGAGCTGGGGTATGAGGACAAGGAGCTGGGGTATGAGGACAAGGAGCTGGGGTATGAGGACAAGGAGCTGGGATATGAGGACAAGGAACTGGGATATGAGGACAAGGAGCTGGGATATGAGGACAAGGAGCTGGGGTATGAGGACAAGGAACTGGGGTATGAGGACAAGGAACTGGAATATGACGACAAGGAACTGGAATATGACGACAAGGAACTGGAATATGACGACAAGAAGCTGGGATATGAGGACAAGAAGATCATGCTAATTTTGATCCAAGATTCACCGCTCGATCCTACAAGCACAAATAGCTAAGTACACACACACTCAGCTTATCAAGAAGAAACTCCAACAGATTAACACAGCGATATAACCAAACTATCAGCATCCTCTTCGTCCTTACGTCAGGCAATTAAGATTAAGAATGTCCATAAAGACATCAAAGTTTGCTCCTTAGGTCGCAAACAGGCTTAAAAAGTATTGGAATTATCTCACACATTCTACAAGCGGGTTCAGAAGCTTCCTTAACAGGGACTCGACGCTAGTTAAGGAGACGATTTGCTTTCTTTGAGATGAGGGGAAGAAAATTCGGGTCAAATGGGGTCATTTCGTGGACTTTGGAGGTAATTCGTCGGTTAGTTTTTTCAGTCAAGTTCCTCTGTTGTCGTTAAGTTCGTTATTTTAGGTAGTAAGTTTTGGGTCATGAGTTTATCGGTCAGGCAATTCACGTTGTCTGAATTAGTTCATGTTGTTATAGGTTCAGCTACTCGGAGCAAGTTCCAAGTAGCACGGGCTATGGTGAATCACAACATCACAAATCTTGCAGTTTCCGTAACTAGTAACTTGGGACTTAGTAACTAATCCGTGGGACTCTGTAACTAATCCATGGGACTCCGTAACTAATCCGTGGGACTCAGTAACTAATCCATGGGACTCCGTAACTAATCCATGGGACTTAGTAAACTAATCCGTGGGACTCAGTAACTAATCCATGGGACTCCGTAACTAATCCGTGGGACTCAGTAACTAATCTATGGGACTTAGTAAACTAATCCGTGGGACTCAGTAACTAATCCATGGGACTTAGTAAACTAATCCGTGGGACTCAGTAACTAATCCATGGGACTTAGTAAACTAATCCGTGGGACTCAGTAACTAATCCATGGGACTTAGTAAACTAATCTGTGGGACTTAGTAAACTAATCCGTGGGACTCAGTAACTAATCCATGGGACTTAGTAACTAATCCGTGGGACTTACTAACTCCCACGGATTAGTTACCAACTAATCCGTGGTTAATAGGCCTTAAATCCGATCAGTAAACCACAGATTATAGTCCACAAACACCAACTATTCAACCTATGAGTTTACTTCAATTGTAAACTATGTCGTGAATCTGACGATGTGATAACCTTCTAACGACCTTTTCAGCCTATAGGCCTAAAATCTTATCAAGAAATAAATAAATTTCACAAGGGCCATGATGGGGATTCGAACCCACGAAGAGGATGTTCTCTGACACGTTCTAGTGAATATGTTCATTGATCTATCAGGTTATTGTGGTTTCTCTGTGTCCTTTAACAAGAAAGCTTATCTATAAGCAACTGAAAAAACTAATATTTATTAAATAAGAAAAAAAAAATTGTTTTCACAAAAAACTTGTAAAAATTTGGTATAAAAAGATTTTTTTCTAACTAAAACGCATTAAAGAAGATAGAAAACTCTCTTAAAAATGATTGATTGTAAAAATTTTCAGATTGGGATCGATTGTAACTGCTCCAATCAAGGTGGGAAAAGACTCTGAACGATCGAATCCGTTCAAAATGTGACGTTTCAGAGGCTGAACGATTTGAGATGAGCTGTGAAGACATGACACGAGGAGAGACACAGAGACATGAACTAATTACAACTAATTAGAACTAATTACAACTTCATTTTTTCAAACAAAAAAAGTTTCTGAAGAGTATGAAAACTTTGACATATTTGTCATCTGAGAATTTTTCACTTGG
>NC_091210.1:14500746-14513246 GCF_040958095.1 Procambarus clarkii | reverse complement strand
ATGTGCTTGATTATAATTTAAATTGTAAATTATTGAAATTTGCTGGAGGAATGTTGCAAATTTTCAGTCATGCACTGGAACCGCCCAGCAAGACTTTCAAAAATTCAGAGCTACAAAAGCTGTTTACATATATATATCATGCAATATAGACATGCTTGAGGTATACCAAGTGGGATATAATATGTTACCTGGAATTTAATATAACTTTTATAGACCTGGCATGCTCGAAATATCATCATCCATTTCTGCTACATATACATATATATATATATATGGAGGCAGGAGAATGGGGTCATTGTGTTGAATGACAATTCTCTGTCACACAAAGGATGCATAGAACGCGAGCCAGGGATAGACTATCTATCCCATCACAACCAGACGTGAGACTAACAACTCACTAACAACCAGAACTAATCAACTGGGCTCAAAATGCCTCTGTGCTTCGATTCTCAGAGCTTCGGGAGAATGATCTTTCAAAGGCACTCGACAATCACCTGTTGACTTCTACACACACAAACGATCTGACTCTAATGGTGGATTTGGCCCTTGTTAGTACATTGTTTTGTTCACTTGTTCGATACCTGTCTTTGTTGTCAAATGATATGATGTTCTCTTTGTTATATCTGCTGCAGAGAGAGAGAGAGAGAGAGAGAGAGAGAGAGAGAGAGAGAGAGAGAGAGAGACAGAGAGAGAGAGAGAGAGAGAGAGAGAGAGAGAGAGAGAGAGAGAGAGAGAGAGAGAGAGAGAGAGAGAGAGAGAGAAAACCCATAAGGATATCACTCCTTACCAGACGCCAAAAGGGTTAATGGTGTCTTCTAAGGGTCAAGCAAGGAGAAAATAGGATTCTTAAGAGAATGTGAAAACTCTTGTAAGAACTCTTGTAAGAACTCTTGAGTGAGCGCCCTGGAACTCAAGCCGTTGTGCTCGGGAGTTTTTTTTTTATCACATATGGAGTGATTTATATATGTGACAGTTGGATGCTGGGTCATATAACCAAACACTGTCTAATTACAACACTGTCTAATTACAACCCTGTCTAATTACAACCCTGTCTAATTACAACCCTGTCTAATTACAACCCTGTCTAATTACAACCCTGTCTAATTACAACCCTGTCTAATTACAACCCTGTCTAATTACAACCCTGTCTAATTACAACACTGTCTAATTACAACACTGTCTAATTACAACACTGTCTAATTACAACCCTGTCTAATTACAACCCTGTCTAATTACAACCCTGTCTAATTACAACACTGTCTAATTACAACACTGTCTAATTACAACCCTGTCTAATTACAACACTGTCTAATTACAATACTGTCTAATTACAACCCTGTCTAATTACAACCCTGTCTAATTACAACCCTGTCTAATTACAACACTGTCTAATTACAACACTGTCTAATTACAACCCTGTCTAATTACAACCCTGTCTAATTACAACACTGTCTAATTACAACACTGTCTAATTACAACCCTGTCTAATTACAACCCTGTCTAATTACAACACTGTCTAATTACAACCCTGTCTAATTACAACCCTGTCTAATTACAACACTGTCTAATTACAACACTGTCTCATTACAACACTGTCTAATTACAACACTGTCTAATTACAACACTGTCTAATTACAACACTGTCTAATTACAACCCTGTCTAATTACAACACTGTCTAATTACAACACTGTCTAATTACAACCCTGTCTAATTACAACCCTGTCTAATTACAACACTGTCTAATTACAACCCTGTCTAATTACAACCCTGTCTAATTACAACACTGTCTAATTACAACACTGTCTAATTACAACACTGTCTAATTACAACCCTGTCTAATTACAACCCTGTCTAATTACAACACTGTCTAATTACAACCCTGTCTAATTACAACCCTGTCTAATTACAACACTGTCTAATTACAACACTGTCTCATTACAACACTGTCTAATTACAACACTGTCTAATTACAACACTGTCTAATTACAACACTGTCTAATTACAACCCTGTCTAATTACAACACTGTCTAATTACAACACTGTCTAATTACAACCCTGTCTAATTACAACCCTGTCTAATTACAACACTGTCTAATTACAACCCTGTCTAATTACAACCCTGTCTAATTACAACACTGTCTAATTACAACACTGTCTAATTACAACACTGTCTAATTACAACCCTGTCTAATTACAACCCTGTCTAATTACAACACTGTCTAATTACAACCCTGTCTAATTACAACCCTGTCTAATTACAACACTGTCTAATTACAACACTGTCTAATTACAACCCCGTCTAATTACAACCCTGTCTAATTACAACACTGTCTAATTACAACCCTGTCTAATTACAACACTGTCTAATTACAACCCTGTCTAATTACAACCCAGGTAAATTATGCCTTTTTTCTTAGTTTGATAAAATCTTAAGGCTAACGAACCCAATAGGATCAAGAACCCATATTTAAACCAATATTAGATAAATACAAATCTCTATTATCTGTTGTCAGCGATTTATATAAATCAATACAAATCTAAAGTGTTTACAAACCGCTTCCTGTACCCGTTGAAGGGGATTACAGCATGGGAGCAAATTCATAAACTACAGGGGTCACGAATTAGTCCAAATATGCATAATTTTGTAAGTTTATATTACATAAATGTTGTAGTTGTTACTACAAAAATATATCAAACCACCATTTTTGTTGTCAAAAATTGTTGTGCTTAGCTAGTTGTGCTTGCGGGGGTTGAGCTTTGGCTCTTTGGTCCCGCCTCTGAACCGTCTCAATAACACAACAACTGTTGTGTACAGTGACACGTGTTGACATCTGTGAGAGATTTGCACGTGTTTCCGACCACGTGCGTTTGTTTGTAAACAAACAACAGGTGTGTGAAGGCATCATCCCAAACGTGAGTGAGAGAGAGAGAGAGAGAGAGAGAGAGAGAGAGAGAGAGAGAGAGAGAGAGAGAGAGAGAGAGAGAGAGAGAGAATCAGAAACATCAATTACCAGAGCCTGCAATTGATGAACCACCTTATTACCACAGTTCAGTGTCAGAGACCGTAATGAATGAAGGAAAGAAAGAAGGAAAGAAAGAAGGAAAGAAAGAAGGAAAGAAAGAAGGAAAGAAAGAAGGAATGAAAGAAGGAATGAAAGAGGAAATTGAAAGCCAAGAGAAGAATTCCCACGCGCTGAAAAGGTTGTTCCAGAAATATTACAAGACCTGCCTTTCGACACCAAAGGTTTGGTGAAAGGGATTAAGCTATTGACAATCCATATATTTACTTTATATGCTGTCTATATCACACAATATCTGAAACAGACAGGGAAGGTTAGGGCTGCAAACTAACACCTGTAAAAGATAGATACTTGGAGTTATACCCAAACACCTGTAATAGATAGATACTTGGAGTTATACCCAAACATCTGTAATAGATAGATACTTGGAGTTATACCCAAACATCTGTAATAGATAGATACTTGGAGTTATACCCAAACACCTGTAACAGATAGATACTTGGAGTTATACCCAAACACCTGTAATAGATAGATACTTGGAGTTATACCCAAACACCTGTAACAGATAGATACTTGGAGTTATACCCAAACACCTGTAACAGATAGATACTTGGAGTTATACCCAAACACCTGTAATAGATAGATACTTGGAGTTATACCCAAACACCTGTAACAGATAGATACTTGGAGTTATACCCAAACACCTGTAATTGATAGATACTTGGAGTTATACCCAAACACCTGTAATAGATAGATACTTGCAGTTATACCCAAACACCTGTAATAGATAGATACTTGGAGTTATACCCAAACACCTGTAATAGATAGATACTTGGAGTTATACCCAAACACCTGTAATAGATAGATACTTGCAGTTATACCCAAACACCTGTAATAGACAGATACTTGCAGTTATACCCAAACACCTGTAATAGATAGATACTTGGAGTTATACCCAAACACCTGTAATAGATAGATACTTGCAGTTATACCCAAACACCTGTAATAGATAGATACTTGGAGTTATACCCAAACACCTGTAATAGATAGATACTTGCAGTTATACCCAAACACCTGTAATAGATAGATACTTGGAGTTATACCCAAACACCTGTAATAGATAGATACTTGGAGTTATACCCAAACACCTGTAATAGATAGATACTTGGAGCTATACCCAAACACCTGATAAAGACAAAAGGACGGAATTATACACCAAACATATGTAAAAAGTCAGGAAGGTGTTGGATCAAAACACCCGCAGAACGCTGCTCTGAACATGCGTTCAATTCCCGACCTATTGTAGAACTATGTCATTAAAAACGCGTAGTATTTTGAACGCAATCACCCGGACGTATTAATTCAGGTAGATATTGTATATATCTATGTATGATTGTGTATATCTATGTATGATTGTGCATAGTTTTCACAATCATCATCCAGCGTAATTTATTCTTCAGTATTCATCCATCCTCACTATTCATTATCACCCTAATTCATCATCCTCTTCACTATAATCATCATTGTCTCTGCCATTCAATTAACAAGCGCTGAAATTAATATTCATCTCGTTTCCTCTGTGAAATAGGCTCTTGCAGCGTTCCGTAAATCCTTTCCTGCAGGTAAATCCTGCCAGTCAGGCCCTAAATCCGTTTATGCTGGTAAATCCTGCCAGTCGGGTCTTAAATCCTTTCCAGCAGGTAAATCCTTGCCGGTGAGGTCCTAAATCCTTTCCTGCAGGCAAATTCTGCTGGTAAGGATGAGGTAGAACGAGTCTGTGAGTATGCGATAGACTCTGAGCCTTGAGTCTTAAACAATACTTAGATTGTGAGGATACGAAATGCCAAGTGAGGATATGATGCCAGGGGGGGGGGAGCGATTTGGCACTACCTGTAGCTAAGGCACTGCTACCTAATTGGCACTGCTACCCCCTCTCACCTCCTCCCCTGGCCTGTCAGTGCCAAGGGCTGCCTGAAAGGACAATGGCCTTCTCAGCACATTTCGAGGCAATTCGACAGCTTCTCTGGCATTTCAGATACATTTGTTGGGGTTTTAAATGCCTCCCAAAGTGGGTTTTAAATGCCTCCCAAAGTGGGTTTTAAATGCCTCCCAAAGTGGGTTTTAAATGCCTCCCAAAGTGGGTTTAAAGGATGATAATGTGTTCCACGGGTCTCTGTGTTCCAGCAGGTAGGTTTCTCACCCAGATGAGAAGTATCTGTCAGATGGTTTTCTCACCCCAGCTGTCGTTCTCACCCCAACTGTCGCGTGAAGAAATAGACTTAAAGCATCTGTCAGCATCTGTGATCCTCTGATAAAGTCCGAGATAATTAGTCTTTCTTAATTAGAGACGTCTCAAGGTGTTAAGGAACATCTTACTGATTCGCTGGAGGGAGAGAGAGAGAGAGAGAGAGAGAGAGAGAGAGAGAGAGAGAGAGAGAGAGAGAGAGAGAGAGAGAGATAGAGAGAGCAGAGAGAGCAGAGAGAGAGAGAGAGAGAGAGAGAGAGAGAGAGAGAGAGAGAGAGAGAGAGAGAGAGAGAGAGAGAGAGAGAGAGAGAGAGAGAGCAGAGAGAGAGAGAGAGAGAGAGAGAGAGAGAGAGAGAGAGAGAGAGAGAGAGAGAGAGAGAGAGAGAGAGAGAGAGAGAGAGAGAGAGAGAGAGAGAGAGAGAGAGAGAGAGAGAGAGAGAGAGAGAGCAAAACTTGAATAGTCCCCAAGCAATAAATCTCTATAAACTCCTTGTCACCCAACAGGTTCAGACCTAGAATAGGTTAGATAGTAATTTCAACCTATCCTGAGGCCAGGCTGGTTAAAGCGGCGGTCGACACCCCCTAAGACCCAATTAACAATTTTAACCAAATTGTTAATTGTGTATTAAAAATAGTTAATTTTGTATATTAAAATAATTTCGTTCTCACATATAAATTAATATTATATATTACCGTTCAACATATATCTGTATAGTTAGACATAAGTTAGATTAGATGATAGATTCTGTTGTTATAATAGATAATAATATTTGCTGAAGCATTTGCAGAACGGGATTCGAACAGAGGACGCCAGCAGAGTACGTTTCGAAAAATGTTCGAACGTAATTTGCGAGTTTTGTGTATAAACTGGTTTTCAAACATAAACAATGGCTTTGGCGGGTGAGTTAACGAGCATTTGGCTTTTACAGAGGTGCGTGTATTTACAGACCTGCGGGTATTTACAGGGGTGCGGGTATTTACAGACCTGCGGGTATTTACAGAGGTGTGGGTGTTTACAGAGGTACGGGTATTTACAGGGGTGCGGGTATTTACAGAGCTGCGGGTATTTACAGAGCTGCGGGTATTTACAGAGCTGCAGGTATTTACAGAGCTGCGGGTATTTACAGAGCTGCGGGTATTTACAGAGCTGCGGGTATTTACAGAGCTGCGGGTATTTACAGAGCTGCGGGTATTTACAGATGTGTGGGTTTTGAATTTAAATTTTAAATTAAATTTTTTTAATTCAAATTTTGAATTTTTGAATTTAAACCTGAATTTACCTAAGAGCCACTAACCCCTACAGTGGCTCTCCCTAACATTACAGTCTGGTTCTAATCTGTTACTGATGCCTCAGGCAAGTGGGATATTAAATAGCTAAGCAGAGTTAAATGAAATTTTCATCCCGTGACCAGCTGGCTTTTATAGGCCTTTTATAGGCCTTTTATAGGCCACTGGGGACGTCCGCACGACCTTGTAGTCATGGACACATTTCCGAGCCAAGAGATTCACGGATAAAACGCTTCCTTTTGTGTACAGAAAACTTTTTTTTAAGGAGCAAGTATTGCATAGAATGTTGGATATATATATATATATATATATATATATATATATATATATATATATATATATATATATATATATATATATATATATATATATATATATATTTAGTATAGCATGTGTTGATCTTACATGCAACTGATGGCGCTGTTTAAAAAAAAACATGTTTTTACCTGTCACAGGGGTGGCATCTATATAATAGGTATATAAAGACATGCACGTATTCAAATGGAACGTTTTGTCAAAATTTCAAAGCAATCGGTGAAGAATTTTCGGAGTCTACAGCGTGTGTTGCTCTTACGTCCAACAGATGGCGCTGTTTAAAAGAAAAAAAAAACTGTTTTTTCCTGTCACAGGTGAGGCATGTATATAGTAAGTATATAAAAACATTCGCCTTTTCGAATGTAACGTTGTGTCAAAATTTCAAAGTAATCGGTAAAGAGGTTTTGAAGAATTCGCTCACATGAAAAACACATGAAAAACACACTTTAAAAAATAAAATCATGTTTTTTTCCCGTCACATACATAACATCTATATAGTTTGCTTATAAAAAACTGTTCGGATGCGAATGAAAAGTTGTGTAAAAATTTCAAACCAATCGGTGAAAAACATTCGGAGATTAGGGACTTTGAACAAAGGAACATTTCCATTTTTATTTATACAGAGATATATATATTTATATACATATATAGATAAAACAGAGGACATTTTTTTTACATTTTTTTAGTCTAAAGTGAAGTACTTTCGCAGCACAAAGGGGCTGCGGGACTTTTTACTATAGTCTGCCCTTCACAGTAACGTCATTGCTCAATAAAAAACGTACTCCAGTGAATTTAATTTTCCTGAATTTTCGTGACGGGGCATTTTAGGAGGGTGGTGTCCTTGTAATATTACTGCTGGGCGCTGCTATATTGGCCTCTTGTATACAGGAGCCAGCTGTTAGCTCTTGGTCTCCGCCTTCTCTAACCGTTGGTTGTCTAGTGTAATGGTTTTCGACGTATTTTTTCTTTCATATCTAAATATATATTTATCTAAAACACACACACATACACACATACACGTACACATACACGTACACATACACGTACACATACACGTACACATACACGTACACATACACGTACACATACACGTACACGTACACGTACACATACACGTACACATACACGTACACATACACGTACACATACACGTACACATACACGTACACATACACATACACGTACACATACACATACACGTACACATACACGTACACGTACACATACACATACACGTACACATACACGTACACATACACGTACACATACACATACACGTACACATACACATACACGTACACATACACGTACACGTACACGTACACGTACACGTACACGTACACGTACACATACACGTACACATACACGTACACATACACGTACACATACACGTACACATACACGTACACATACACATACACGTACACATACACATACACGTACACATACACGTACACGTACACATACACATACACGTACACATACACGTACACATACACGTACACATACACATACACGTACACATACACATACACGTACACATACACGTACACGTACACGTACACGTACACGTACACATACACATACACATACACACACACACACACACACACACACACACCAGTGTGCAGCTCATACCAGCTGTCACGCTCCTTGGTACCTAGTTACTGCTAGGTGAACAGAGGCATCAGTTGAAAGAAACTATTGCCCAATTGTTTCTCTTTTTGGCCGGGAATCGGTCCTAGGGTTGTAAATCCAAAAACCTGGTTTGATTTAATATTTGGGGGGGGGGTATTGTTACCCCCCCCCCCTCCCTCAACCAAGCTCATGGACTAACTCGTCCTTAGACCAAGTCCATTCCATCCAACGGTCGACCCCACAGACGCATTCATAAATTTTAACATGCTGTTCATTCAAAACGGGAATTTTCTCAAATATAAATTAATATTATAATATATTAGCATATTGTGTATATATAGACATAGGTTAGGTTAGGTGTTTAGGTTCTGTTGGCGATTATTTGTATTTGTAGTACGTGGGTGAAGCATTTACAGCGTTGTGGTTCGAACACAAGTCGTCAGTGAAGCACTTGTTCCGGAAGTGTTCGGACGTCATCAGTTGTGAGTCGTGTGTAAACTGTTTTTCATTCATAAACAGCTGGGGGGTTTGGCGGGTGCATGGAATCACTTTTGGGTCTTTGTTTGGAGGACGGGCTGAAATAAAAACGGTTTACACACGACTCACAACTGCTGACGTTCGAACACTTCCGGAACAAGTGCTTCACTGACGACTGGTGTTCGAACCACAACGCTGTAAATGCTTCACCCACGTACTACAAATACAAATAATCGCCAACAGAACCTAAACACCTAACCTAACCTATGCCTATATATGCACAATATGCTAATATATTATAATATTAATTTATATGTGAGAAAATTCCCGTTTTGAATGAACAGCATGTTAAAATTTATGAATGCGTCTGTGGGGTCGACCGCTGGATGTAATGGACTTGAGTCGAGGACGGGTTGGACGATCCTTATATCACCGTCGCTAACGAGCAGCGATGGCAGTTTAGATCTGAAGTGGTTTAAGTGTATCGGAGGGACTTTAACTTTAATTGTAAGTATGAGTTACTTTATATATTTTTTTCGTGTGCATGTTAACAAGAATATATATAGAGAGGTATATCCATATTCTCGGTAAATATAGAGTGAGAAGTATACCCATTTTCTCGACATATGTACACTGGGTATACTTTAATTCGGGACAATATTCTGGACTAAAGTATACCTTTGAGTTGGTCAATAAGCAGTTGTGGTGATCTTGGTCATCCAGCAGAGGTTAATACTGACCTCGAACCCTGGACCAATATATCTGCTGGGGCCAGATTCACGAAGTAGTTACGCAAGCACTTACGAACCTGGGGCCAGATTCACGAAGTAGTTACGCAAGCACTTACGAACCTGGGGGCCAGATTCACGAAGTAGTTACGCAAGCACTTACGAACCTGGGGGCCAGATTCACGAAGCAGTTACGCAAGCACTTACGAACCTGGGGCCAGATTCACGAAGCGGTTAAATAATCGGTGGCTTTTTTTATAGCATTAAATTCCCTTGTGTTTAGTTTAAATAAATATGTTCGTGTTAATCTTGGGGGGAGTCGATAGATATTTGATATCTATTTTGGTGGATATGTGATAGATATACTGAGAAGTTTCCTCGCTTCTCGGGATATATATATATATATATATATATATATATATATATATATATATATATATATATATATATATATATATATATATATATATATATATATATATATATATATATGAGTTTACTTTAGTCTCGGATTAGGTTATGAATTAATTAGGATTAACGGTGATTAATAGCTATTAACGTCATTTGGATGTATGACGTTGGTGTAACGTTGATCCTACGTTGATTTGACGTTGATCCGATATTGCTTTAAACGTTTCCGAACGTGGTTTGCCAACAGGGATTGAGATAATTACGTTACAGAGAGCGGAAACTGCTTGAGCATTTCCTAAGCCTAATGGCCCTTGTCTTTAAGGTCTCCAATGTACTCACCTAATTGTGCTTACGGGGGTTGAGCTCTGGCTCTTTGGTCCCGCCTCTCAACTGTCAATCAACTAATCATGTAATGTCTTGCGTTCTTCCAAATGCTTTCGTAAGTAAACTCTGTAGCAGTGTACAATAGATGTCAACTTGTATAACCTTGCATTGACGGCTTTCCACTCCCCCCCCTTCTGTCCCTCTCAGGGAGTTGTCAGGGGAAAGCGCCAAGCCATCACAACTATATAGCACTGGGAAGGGGGCCAGGATAAGGATTTGGGATGGGACGGAGGGAAAGGAATGGTGGCCCAACCACTTGTGGACGGTCGGGGGGGATTGAACGCCGACCTGCAAGGTGGGTGGGAGGTCTATGAAACTCTATTATATATAGTGTCAACGATACAAGTGTCAAGACACTTGTATTTGCGTACAAATTAGGCCTGTCTTGTATTGGCCAATAGGCCTGCATTTTTTTATTTTTTTTATTAAAGCAGGAGGGTTATCTTATCTTGCGGTTATCTTGCGTTGATTTCGGAGTTCAACGTCCCCACGGTCCGGTCCCTGACCAGGCCTCCTTTTTTGTATTTCATCCCCAGGAAGCTTCAGCCCTTAGCAGCTGTCTAACTCCCAGGTACCTATTTACTGCTAGGTGAACAAGGGGCATCAGGGTGAAAAAAACTCCGCCGGGGATCGAATCCAGAATCTTAGAACTACGAATCCCGAGCGCTATCCACTCAGCCGTCAAGCCCCTTCCCCAGGTTGTCATATAATTACCAGATCTAGCAAAATGCTAATTCTATCAGGCATTAGTTTCAATTATCATAATTACATAGAAATTCTCCAGAGTTGAATTCCGCGAACCACCTGTTTAAACAAGGCAGTTTTGGATTAGCATACAAATGATTTAGCAAGATCTTGTGCCTATAGGCGTCTGGGAATATATTAAGATATCTCATCTTGGCTACAGCATACACACACACAGCACCGCTCCTGTGCCAGGTAAGTCCACTACGGGCTCACCATAGCCCGTGCTACTTGCCCCGCTCCTATGTCGGGTAAGTTACGGGCTCACCATAGTCCGTGCTACTTGGAACTTGTTCCGAGTAGCTGAATCTATAACAACAACGGCTACAGCATCCCACACACTGGTGGAGGGAGCTACCAAACAGCTTGAAAATGGCAAGAAATGTTTGATAAACTTAAGCTGGGAAAGCAGAGACATGTACTAAACTTGTTAAGTAACACGCACAAGTTGCCCTCTCAAGTTCGCTTATCGAGTTTGAGAGAACTTGATAAACGCCTCCAAAGGATACCTGATCAACCAGGCTGTGATTCATACGTCAGGCTGCGAGGAGCCGCGTCCAACAGCCTGGTTGACCAGTCTAGCAACGAGGAGGCCTGGTTAAGGACCGGGCCGCGGGAACGCTAAGCCCCGAAATCATCTCAAGGTATACTCAAGATAGACGATTGACTGACTCGAAGGAGACTGTCTTAACTACCTAATTAGTGCGTTGTTGTGGTAATTATGTAGGTAAACTTGGATAATTTTGACTTCTAAACACCAGCATGGATTCCGTAGAGGTAAACTCTTGTTTGAGTATCCTAGTACTCTTAAAAGGATGGAAGGGTTTTATCAGGGGAAAGCGCCAAGCCATCACGACTATATAGCCCTTAGAAGGGGGTCAGGATAAGGATTTTGGGAAAAGGGATGTGGCATTTTAAATCCAAGAAGAGAGGGATAGGCCTTATTCGCTAACACCTATCCATCCACTGTATTGTCGTTGCCATAGCAACACAACAGACATTATGTAAATGTCTGTGTATCTACGTATTTACGTATGTAGGTTAGCTTAACCTTTTAAAAAACACCGAATCACCTTCTGTGGTTGAGTGTTCAATAAACCCCTGAACTATATGTTTAACACATCTCTAACCCTGTCCATGGAGGACAGTAAAAAATATATGCTGGTTAGCATTGTAAATGTCTGGCCACGTCTGTGGTAGAAAATAATAATAAAAAAATAAAAAAATAAAATCACTCCGGTTGAGCTGTT